>NW_027070028.1:0-52656 GCF_002906115.3 Quercus suber
AATTTCATTATTAATTCAATTAAATAATTCTTGTGTAAGGCTAAAGAAAAATCTCTCTTTTTTTTTTTTACTCTCACACATACTAATTATCTCTCTCAAAGTCGACAAAACTTTGCTCTCTCTTGGCTATCTTCTTTTCTCTAAGCGGCTCCCTCTTGGCTGCTCTCTTTTTTCTCTTTGTGCAACTTCCTCTTTCTTTTCTTTCTCTTCAATATGAGGCAACCTTTATTTTTCTTCACTATGCGGCAATCGCCTTCTTTTTCTTATGCAGGACACAAAAACCACATATAACCTTATTTAAATAATGTTACCCAATAAAAAATTTAAAAAATCAAAACATATAGAAAAAAAATAAAAAAAGCACTCAAACAATCCTTCAAGTGGAGCTAAGTATCACAATATCTCTCAAAACTTGAAGTTTAAACTTTTAACTTCGAGTTTCAAATATCAAAGAAAAATATCCCACCAAACACATGTAGGTCAAGTGATCAATATTTTTTAAGATTATTTGAGCCAAATTTAAATTTGGGAGAATTAATTTTAAATTTAATTTGGAGGGTCATATATCATATACTCTATATATATATAAAAAAAAAAAAAAAAGTTGAGCTTAGAAGCCATAGTTGCGCTAGGTGACTACTCTCACTAATTAATAAATTGATTTTATAAATAAAATAAAATAAACAACCCATATTTTGACTAAGAGATAAAATTTAACAATAATTTATAAAAATTAAATTAAATTATATTCAAACTAAAAGTCTATTATTAAAAATTTCTAAACTTAAATCCACACAACACATTTTTTTTGTTTTTGTTTATTTTTTGAAGAATAATAAAATTTGGGCTTAGAAGTCATGATTGGGCCAAGTAACTACTCTCACTAATTAGTAAATTAATTTTATTTAAAAAAAAAACCCATGTTTTAACTAAATGATAAGATTTAACAACAATTTAAAATAAGATTTAACAGTAATTTAAAAAAAAAAAATCTATTTAAACTAAAAGTCTATTAGAAAAATTTTCTGAACTTAAATCCTACACAATCCATGTTTTTGTTTTTGTTTTTTTGTTTTTTTTGTTTTCCCTCAAGTATAATAAAAGTTGGGTTAGAAATCGTGATTGAAGTGGATACTCTCATTAATTAGTAAATTAATTATATATATAAAAAAAAAAAGCCCACATTTTGACTAAGTGATAAGATTTAACAATAATTTAAAACAAATTTAAATTCTATTCAAAATTAAAGTCTACTATCAAAAATTTCTAAACTTAAATCGTGCACAACCCATGTTTTTGTTTTCCTTTCCTCAAGTTGCATGATTTAATAATAATTTAAAACAAATTTAAATTCTATTCAAACTAAAGGTCTATTATAAAAAAAAATTTCTAAACTTAAATCCCACACAACCCACACTTTTTTTTCCCTTAAGTTGCACTTATTAAATTAATATCTTATTAGTACATTAAGCAACAAAGCTCTTGACTTAGGATACGATTTAACAATAATTTAATTTAGATAAATTTTTATCATTTAAGTTTTAGAAATTTAAATTCTACTCTAACTAAAAGTCTACTATCAAAATTTTCAGAACTTATACATATTCAGCTATGGCTTTTCATATCACCTCTGAGTAGGAGTTTTTCTTCTCCCGTTTCTGGGTGAGTCTTTCATATCACCTTTTTTCAAAAAGGTGAGATTGCCTTTCTTTAGTCTTACCTACCAATCCTGTAGTGGGCAGGGCAATGGATACCGATTTTCTGGAACGGATTCAGAATCTGAAACTCACGATGGACGAAGGAAAGGAGATTAATGTACGACCTGTGCAGAGAGAGAAAATACTAGAAGAGTGGGCACTCAGTCTCATAGGTAAGTTTCTTTCCTCTCATGCTTTGAACCAGAGGGCAGCGAAGAATGTGCTACGTTCAGTTTGGAAGATGGGGAATGATTTGAAAATAGTGGATATTGGGGAAGGCTTATTCCAGTTCAAATTCTCCATTGAGAGCCAAATTAAATGGGTCCTGGATAACGGCCCATGGAGCTTCGAGAACCAACTTTTGGTGTTGAGGCGTTGGGAGAAGGGGATGACGCCACATTCAGTAACTTTCACCACAGTCCCTATGTGGGTGCAAGTATGGGGTCTGCCATTCGATCTCATTAATGAGGAAGCAGGAAGAGATATTGGTCGAGGCTTAGGACGTGTGGTGGCTGTGGACTCAAGAGCTCTAACGGCTGACCAAGCCAGATTTCTCAGGATTCGGATTGAGATTCCGTTAGACAAGCCTCTCCGACGTGGAGGTCCGGTGATTAGTCCTGAAGGGGATAAAACAATGGTAGCATTTAAATATGAGAGGCTAGTTGGGTTATGTTTCCGATGCGGTATGTTTGGCCATGAAGAGAAAGTTTGTAAGCTTCCATTGGTGACGGTGGGAGGAGGGAATCCATATGGAGAATGGATGAAAGCGGGATTTAGAGGCAGTCAAGGGAACATGAAGAGAAGTCCACAGGATTATCCACGGCGCCGGGAGGATTCTGGTAGGC
This sequence comes from Quercus suber, assembly GCF_002906115.3. Classification (NCBI taxonomy): domain Eukaryota; kingdom Viridiplantae; phylum Streptophyta; class Magnoliopsida; order Fagales; family Fagaceae; genus Quercus; species Quercus suber. The sequence goes on from NW_027070028.1 coordinate 2,543, forward strand.
CGGAACGTGGAGGTGGACCACCATCGTCGGCGGCTGAACAAAATTCAAATTATGGTGCGTTGGTCATTTATGAGGCACCCGAAAAATCTGGACTTAATGTTGGGGAGAATATTATCCCACCCGTGAAGCAAGGCAAGCCAGCTGTACTGGATGAGCAATTAATGGTAGTCGACTCTACAAATAAGGAAACGGATATTATGGGTGTGAATACAGTATCTTTTGAAACCGAAAATCAAGGTACCAGCCTTTATAGTGTCCCTATTAACTACGGCACTACCTCTTTTTCCTTTATTGCTGAAGTTAAAGCAAAAAGAAATCAGAGGGATCAAAGGACACGTGCCTTTCCACATGATGGGGAGTTATCCATGCAACCAATGAACTCACAGAGGCAGGGAAAAATTATAACTAAGAAGAAAGGGCTACGTAAAAGTGGGGTGGCCATACTAGGTGGCACGTATGGTGAAGAAAAACAAAGTGGACAGAAAAGGGAGGGTCGAACTTGGGAAGATGATGCAGCAACTGATAATCCAGACTGTAAGAGGGCTAGATTTGATGTTCAAAGCACAACAACTAATACAACGGTGGAGGCTGATATTCAGCCCCGCCGGTCACAATGAAAGTCATAAGCTGGAACTGCCGGGGGCTTGGGAACCAACGTGCAGTTAATGTACTCTCGCATATGGTGAGAGAAAAGAGACCCAAAATTATCTTTCTCATGGAGACTAAGCAGACAGTTCAAGAAATGAGAAAGGTGAAGGAGGAGTTACATTTTCAAGGAGGTTTGGTCGTACCATGTGACAGAAGTTGGGGAGGAAGACGGGGAGGCTTAGCGATGCTTTGGAAGGATGAGGTAAACCTGCACATACAAACCTATTCACCGAACCATATTGATGCTATCATTCTGACAAACCCAAGAGGCCCATGGAGGATTACTGGTTTTTATGGTTATCCGGAGGAGTGTCACAAGCATAAATCCTGGATTTTGTTGCGCCATCTCCACTCTAGATTGTCGATGCCTTGGATATGTATAGGAGATTATAACAAAATACTTTCCTCAAACGAAAAACAAGGGCGCGTAGAGAAGGCTTTTCCACCGATGCTGGCTTTTCGGGGTGCACTAGCTCACTGTGGGTTGTTGGACTTGGGATTTCAAGGAAGCAAATTCACGTGGAATAATGGTAGACCGGGGGTGGAGTTTGTTCAGGAAAGGATTGATAGGGCTTGTGCAAATGCGGAGTGGAACGACTTATTCCCAAGGAGTCGTGTTCTACACCTATCTGCATCTTATTCGGATCACATACCGATTTTGTTGGAAATCCATGCAAATAATGGTAGCCACAGGAAGAAGAATACTCCTAGGAGGTTTGAGGAAAAATGGGTGTCCAATCAAGAGTGTGGACGTATTATTGAGGAAGCTTGGAGGCAAACGGTAGAAGTAGGTAGCCCGATGTTTTGTTTATTCCAAAAGATTAAAAATACAAGGCTGGCTTTGTTAAAATGGGAAAAAGTGGCTTTTGGCAACACTAAAGCCTCCCTTAAGGATAAACACCGGGAGTTGGAGGAGCTTAACAGCAAGAATGATCCTGCACTGTTGGAAAGAATAAGGGAGACGAAGGTTGAAATAAATAATATTTTGCACCAAGAGGAGGTGGCATGGAGGCAGAGATCTAGAGCAATCTGGCTACCAGCAGGAGATAAAAACACAAAGTTTTTTCACCAAAGGGCAACCCAAAGAAAGAGGAGGAATCAGATTGTGGGGGTGTTTAATACAGTAGGGGAGTGGTGTACAGATGAGGACCAAATTGCAGATATAGCAGTGGAGTACTTCCAGAGCTTATTCACATCTAGTCAACCTGAAGATGATGATGTTAGCCGGGTCCTTGAAGCAGTGGATCGAAGGGTCACAGATGAGATGAATGGAACATTGCTGGAACCATACACGGGGGAAGAGATACGACAAGCTTTATTTCAGATGCATCCCTCGAAAGCGCCAGGACCGGATGGTATGTCTCCTTTCTTTTTCCAAAAATTTTGGAATATAGTTGGGTATGATGTTACTAGTGCTATTCTCTCTGTTCTTAACTCGGGATGTTTATTACGGAAGATGAACTATACTTACATTGTGTTGGTGCCAAAAAAGAATGACCCAAACTCCTTAGGTGATTTTCGGCCCATCTGTTTGGGCAATGTGATCTCTCGCCTACTCTCGAAGGTGATGGCCAACCGATTGAAGCTAATTCTACCACGTGTGATATCTGATGCTCAGAGTGCTTTCATCCCGGATAGAAGTATTACTGACAATACTACCGTAGCCTTTGAGTTGCTTCACAGAATGAGGAATAGACGAAGGGGGAAGGATGGTCAGATGGCGGTAAAATTGGATATTAGCAAGGCATACGACCGTGTAGAGTGGCAGTTTTTAAGGAAGATGATGACTCGGATGGGGTTCAATGAGAGATGGGTGGCACTCACAATGGAGACAGTTCTTTCAGCTTCATACTCGGTCCTCATAAATGGTGAACCTAGGGGCCTTGTAAAGCCCACAAGAGGGATCAAGCAAGGAGACCCATTGTCCCCGTACTTATTCCTTTTGTGTGCCGAAGGTCTGTCAGCCATGTTGAGGAAAGCTGAGGAACAGAGACAGATACAAGGCATTTTATCATGTAGGGGGGGTATCCGGGTTTCTCACCTCCTTTTCGCTGATGATTGCCTATTGTTCGGCCAAGCAAAGGTTGAGGAATGTCAGAATATGCTTAACCTTCTCCACAGTTATGAGGTTGCATCCGGACAAGCCATAAACAGAGGAAAGACGGCCCTTTTTTTCAGCAAAAACACGAGGGTCACCATCAAACAGACCATACAAAGCATGCTGGGTGCACAAGTATTCCAGGACTGTGAACAGTATCTTGGGCTACCCATGATTGTTGGAAAGTCTAAGACCAGCACTTTCAAAGGAGTGAGGGAGAAGATTGTAAAGAAAGTAACCGGGTGGAAGGAGAGGTTCATCTCAAAGGCAGGAAGAGAAATACTCATTAAAACGGTTGCCCAAGCAGTACCAACCTATACGATGAGCATTTTTAACATACCAAAGCAAATCTGTGAGGACATCAACTCTATACTGGCGCGGTATTGGTGGGGGCAGCTACGAGATGAAAAGAAAGTGCATTGGATGAGTTGGAGAAGGTTGTGTAAGCCGAAGAAGGTGGGAGGAATGGGGTTTCAGGATTTACATGCTTTTAACTTAGCCTTACTCGCCAAACAAGCGTGGAAGTTGGTTCAGAAAAAGAACTCTCTGTTCTACCGTATCTACAAGGCGAGATATTTCCCAACCACAACGTTCTTAGAGGCTGAGCTGGGGCACAATCCATCTTACGTTTGGCGCAGCCTACTGTCGGCAAGGGAGATTGTAATGGCTGGGTCAAGGTGGCAGGTTGGAGACGGAAAAAGCATAAAAGTGACATCTCATGCATGGCTTACCCACCCCCCGAGGCTGAATGGAGATATACCTGAAGATATGTGGGTACATGAGCTCATTAACCAGCAAACGAGGCAATGGGACCGAGGAAAAATAACTGCTCTGTTTGGTGTGGAAACTCGTCAAGAAATTTTGGCGGTACCACTCACACGGATGGAGGACGAGGATAGAGTAATATGGAAGGAGAATAAAGGACAGAGTTTCTCGGTCAAGTCTGCGTACCTGGTGGCTCAAAGGTTAGCACAACAGCAAAGTGGTGAGAGCTCTTAGTCTCGAAGAGAGGAAAAAGTCTGGAAGCTCATTTGGTCTATGAATGTTCCATCGAAAGTGAGAAACTTTGTGTGGCGTGCGTGTTTAAACATACTACCAACCAGAGCTAATTTGCAGAGAAGGAAAATTGGAGTGGACCCGAGGTGTGAGTTTTGTAAACAACAGCCAGAGACAGCTGGCCACGTGCTTTGGGAATGTCCCTTTGCCCGTAATACATGGGCTTTAGTAAGAGGCAGTCTACAAAAATGTCCTAATGAAGTTACTGATATTTTCCTGCTACTCAAAGGACTTCAGGATAGGCTAGAACGTGGAGATGTTGAGGTATGGGCTGTCACAGCCTGGGCCCTTTGGAATGCGCGTAACAAATACTATTTTGAAAGGGTGCAGCTGCAGCCGACAGTTATTGCTAGAGGTGCTTTAACCTTGCTGTCAGAATACCAGAGTTTGATGGAAGCTCAGAACAGGGATTGATTTTTCAGAGTATTGTATTTCTTTTGTTTTATTACCCTGAATTTCCCAGCTAAGCCTTGCGGGCGGCTTTAAAGTCTGGGTTTGCATGTGTGTTGACTGGACGTTTGGACCCAGTTCTCTTTTTTCCTTTGACTTGGTGTTAAGATTCTTCAATAAAAATTCTATCGTTTCCATTTCAAAAAAAAAAAAAAAAAAAAAAAAAAAAAAAGCTATGGCTTTTCATGGTTACGCTAAGTGGCTACTTGTACTAATTAGTAATTAGTTATATATTTTTTGTTATGGTATATTTTCTCAATTAAGGGATAATATTTAATAACTATTTAAATTAGGTAAAATTTTATCATTTAAATTTTAACAAATTTAAATTTTATTCAAACTAAAAATATTTTATAAAAAATTTATAAAATTAAATCCCACACAAAAATAAGTGTTTTCTTTCTAATAAAAAAAAATCACGTTTTGACTAAGGATTAGATTTAATAATAATCACATTTTTTTTTTTACACAAGTTGCATGATTTAACAATAATTTAAAACAATTTTAAATTCTATTCAAATTAAAAGTCTATTATAATAAATTTCTAAACTTAAATTCCACACAACCCACGCTTTTATTTTTGCTTTTTTCCTCAAGTTGCATCTTATTAACTTAATATTTTATTAGGATATTAAGCAACAAAGCTCTTGACTAAGAGATAAGAATAAAAATAATTTAATGGACAAAGTTTAGCAACGAAATTTTCAAAAAGTACTAATTATTTTGAAAATCAAACCGTAAGATTGCATATTTTTTATGCACTTGATATACATGTCAAATTTTGTATCAATCAGATATTATTTACTATATGATTTATAAGTATATATTTTATGCATAATTTTAAATTACAAAAATTTACAATTTAAACAATTTATTGATGCAGAACAATTGATATTTAATTTTCTAGAAATTTTGGTGAAGGATATAAAAAGAAAAATGTAATCCAATGGTAGATTTTTCAAAGTTCACCACAAATAAAATGATATTATTTTTTTTTTAGATATAATTTTGTAGCTAAACTTTATTCAAATTTAATTTAGATAAAACTTTATCATCTAAATTTTAGAAATTTAAATTCTACTCCAACTAAAATTCTGTTATATATATATATATATTAAAATTTTCAAAACTTACATATATTCAACCATGGTTTTTTGATACAATCTCTCTTAATTAATAAACCATCCCTATAATTAAATTCCACACAATACACCCCACATTGTTGTATTTTTTTTTTTTTTTTTTTTACAAACTGCAACTTACTTTTATATTTTAATCTAATAGATTCATCTTACTTATCTTCTTTGCTTCTGAATTTGTTGTAGGATATTATGCTAAAGAAGGTTTATTATAAAGAAGCAAAATAATGGACACCATTTAAGTTCTTGGTTCTCTTGTATAAGTTTTTATTTATTTTTTTTATATTCTCAAATTTTGAACTATTTTGTGTATGTTATGATTTTTGGTTTTGGTTATTGTATTTAATTTGTGAGTGTGTCAATTTTTTCCTAGACTATCACTTGGAAAAATTTGGTATTGAGGAACTATTTTGTTTACTATTGTTTGTACTAGTTAGGGTATAAATTAAACATAACTCAAATAGGAATGATCAAACTCACTCCATATCTCATATTAAGAAATTAACTCAAAGCATAAATATTATTTTAAAATATAAAAATACATAAATAATTATATTATAAAGACGAAACTCTAAAAAATAAAATTTATTAGTAATTTTTTTATTAAAATTATTTACTTATTTTATAATTTATTATTATTGTAAGGACTCAATTTGGAAAAGCCCTCGAAAATAAGAAGGAAAATGATCCAGTAAGCCCAAACAATGAATTTTTAGAGAGTATGAGAAAGAACTGGTTCTATTAGACAGAAAAGGCTATATGTTTCTGCAGCTTCCAAAAGTCCCTTTTAATGTTATCTTCTTTCACGTTATATACCACATTCGTCCCCTTGTTTTCACCGCACACGTGTAGATTATATTCTGGAAACTCCTTTCTGTCCCATCTAACCACCCCCAGGATTTTCAACTAGCAACCATAAGACTGCTTGATCACTGTTTAGGCATCACCTCCACATTAATGCGGCTAGAGAGTTAGCTGGAAAGTATTTAATGTGAAGGTAGCAGCGTCAGAAGATATTTGTTGCTTCCACCATTCCATATCCGTTTCTCAATTACAATACAATTTTGTGGACCCTCCCATGGTAACAAGATAGTTGCATCCACCTCGAATTGTAGTTCCGAGGTGAAACTTATCCTCGGACACACTCTGGACTTTCACGTGCAATCCTCACCTCTTCTTCTTATATTATTCGTACTTAAATCATCCTCGGACGGGTTGCCATCCTCGGATTGGGCCATTGGGCCACAGGCCCAGTTCCTACAAACTTATCAAGACCTCCATACAAAGCTGGCCTCATAATAGCCCCTCAAAATCTCACTTTTTGTCGCCTCGGCAGAAGGGAGATTTTGATATCCTGCCGTCATCCCTTTTTCCGAATCTGTAGAACATCTTTCTACCTGCCCAAGGCGCACTTATGACATTTTGGGTGTCAAGAGCATGCCGTTATTAAATTATGACAGCCTCTCTGTCCCCTACATTCAATGGTAAGATGTGAATCTAACGGTGGGGGATCTTTAGTATTTATGGGCAGGATTTTTCCCGCTTGCAATTTCTGCGCCACTACAAAGAGCTTTTCAAATCAACTCTCTTTTCAGTTACAAAAATCACACCGTTTTAGCGTGTATTCATTGAACCTGTCTCTCTTTTTTACCTCTCCACGCTTTCATAAATACTGAAAGTTTGCCCGAGAAGCTCATTTTCCAAACCTGTAAGTTTCCTTAACCTTTCTTAGCCTTCAATCCTCTTTGCTAATTTTTCCTTACAACTTTTAGAAAATGGGTAGGTTCAAGAGTCTAGTTAAGTCCGAGGAGGATCTACAGACATTTAGAGCTAAGTATAAGATTCTCCCAACAGTGGGTATGAGGTATGCTTCCTCGGAGACGTGGTTAAATGATAGGAAGATAGGGGAAGTGGTCATCCCTATGATCGCCTTTATAGAGGGAGGGATGACCATTCCTATGGGTACCCTCACTAGGAGCTATNACTTATCCTCGGACACACTCTGGACTTTCACGTGCAATCCTCACCTCTTCTTCTTATATTATTCGTACCATGCTCTTATTAAATCGTCCTCAGATGGGTTGCCATCCTCGGACTGGGCCATTGGGCCACAGGCCCAGTTCCTACAAACTTATCAAGACCTCCTTACAAAGCTGGCCCCATAATTATTGTTTACTAAATAATTTAGTTTTTATTTATTTTTTTTTTTTTTTTAGCTTAAATATGAATCTTCATTAAGAAGTCATGATTTTTCCAAGTGGTTATTCTCACTAATTAATAAATTAATTATATATATATATATATATATATTCTTTTTTAGGATATATTCCCTCAAATTAAGGGATAAGAAAAGTTGAGCTTAAAAACTATGGTTATGCCAAATGACTATTCTCACTAATTAGTAAATAAATTTTATATTATTTATTAAGATATATTTCCCAAATTAAGGGATAATGTTTAAAAACTATTTAATTTAGGTAAAATCATGGTTGTCTAAATCCCAATCTAGATTGTAAGATCACACATTTTTACGATCCCATCTTACTAAAACGTTTAAAATCGTACTAAGATCATAAAAACGGTATCCATATGGGATCAAAATAATTTGCTGAATAGTACCATTTTGGGGAAAAAAAATTTGGTGAATAGCATGTAGTTGAAGTTAATTAGTTAATTAGACTATATTTGGAACTCGAGTTTGGGTGGAACTCAAGTTTGACAAACTCGAGTTCTAAAAATAGTCTACTTAATTAATTAACTTTGTCTGCGCTTTACTTTCCTAATTTTTTTTCTAAAATCATGCTATTTGGCAAATTTTGCCTATGGAATCCTACTGATTCTACTGATCCTACCAAAACATTAGCTTTTGTTTTGTTTTGTTTTGTTTTTTTTTTTTTTTAAAATTTTTTTTTTTAATTTTTTTTATGGGATAAATTTTGGTTTTGATGAAGCTTTAAGGGTTTTTATTTTTCTATGTTGTGATGTTATAACTTTTTTTATTATTTATTTTTATATAAATATGTTAACCTAAGCAAATGTTTTCTAACTTCTAGTTCACTTGTAATCAAAATGAAGGAATGCTTCATCATTTCTAACTGAAGAATTTATATTGGCTTTGCTACCTTTTAAGCTAAAATGTTGTTAAATTTGTTTGTTCAATATACTAATTTGTGTTCTAATATCACTAAAATGTTTTTCTTATATATAATTTTATTAGTATGCTTGTATTTGTATATTGATTGATTGAATTTTTTTTAGCATGCTCTACAAGGTTGTCAAAATCGGGATCCTACGTAGGATCGTGGGAAATAGGTGGGACTGTGGATTATAGGATTAGATTGTGGATCGTAAGATCCTACATTATCTGAGAAAAATACAAAACACACACACACACACACACACACACACTCACACAGACACATTGGTATGTTAAATAGTCACATAAATTATACATTCATTCATAAAAAACTAAAAATTATTTGCATCCATTTGATGTAATTACCATATATCATTAAGTCTATTTGTAAGCATCATTTAAAGAGGCCAAAAATCTCAAAACATGACCCTCTATCTCTCCACATTAGAATAGCAAAACTTGGTCTATTCGGAAGTTGTTTTTCATTTAGGTCCAACTAAGCCTTCTGTCAAATTTAAAGAAGATCACAAAAATCCAGGATTGCTTAGAATTATCAGGGTTAATCAAAGTTTCCCATTAGGTGGGTACAACAATATGTGTCCATCATGCAACCAAATAGAGATCCAAAATCTGATTGTTGGATTGGAAGAATGTGATGAAATATTTGTGTTTATAAATTACAGTGACAATCAGACGGTCAAATTGTGAGAACAGAGTAGTCAAATCTTGTAAAAATTCATTAAAGTCCGTTAAACTTGTTCAATCTTTGGTCAAACTTCAAAGTTGGTTCAAGGTCCACTAGATTTGATCAAATTAGATTGATTAGGGAGGTTTTAAGTGAGTTTTGGGTATTAGTCAGTGTTTTAAGTTTTTCTTGATTTTTAAGTTTTATCATTTTCAAGTTTTACAATAACAAAACAAGGTAGTCAAAAGTCATATACAAATCCATTATGGTCATTTTGTAGATTTTGGTTGTGTTTTTTAGATCATTTTCTCAATTCTTAGTAATGTTTATATAGTATATAACTCTCTTAAAAGAGTATTAAATATTTTTATTGATTGAAGTTTCATGATAGGTTGATATAACAACATGCTTCCATCTTATGCCATAATCAGATTTAAAATTTGACCATTGGATTGAAAGATTGTGATAAAATATTTGTTTTGAGGAACTTTGAGCTCAATCAAACGGTTAGATTGTGAGAATGTGACCAATCAAAATTTCTTGATGTGTTGGTACAATGACACATGTCCATAATGTTCTAGAATTAAATCCAAAATCTAACCATTGGATTGGAAGAATGTGGTGATATATTGGTGTTTGCACAGTAGATGTAACACATCTTGATAGAACGATATGGAGAATTTTTTGTACTTGATAACTATAAACTATATTAATAGTGTAATTTATTGGGATCAACCATAGTTGTTTCTCAAAAAAAATTATTGATAAAGGTTTCATGTCATGATTTAGCTAGAAAACACCAAAGTTGTTATCAATTTTATTGTAAAAGGTTTACAAAACGAAATGATAATAAATATGATTGGTATCACATATTCATATCAATAATATTATTTAAAGTTGCTATTTACTTTTTTTTTTTTTTTTTTTTTTTTTATATTTAAAAGTTGACACATAAATTTATAAAGTTTAATATCCTGAAATTTGTAGTATCTTGAACTTATTCTTGTATTAATACCAACAATTAGGGTATAAAGCACGTTTGAAATTAACAATTACACATTTTCGTTGAACCTATAGAAGGAATAATTAGTAAAACTCATTGAAACATAGACTTCTTCATTGGAAACTTCAAATGGTGTTAGGCAAGTTACAAGACTTTTAGGCTGTGTTTGAAATAAACAATTACATATATTCATTGAACCTATAGAAGGAATAATTAGTAAAACTCATTGGAATAAAATGTACATCGTCAAAGTTTCTTTTAGAAAAAGACTTCTTTATATATATATATATATATATATGAAGTCAAACTAAACCCATCAACGTAGAATAGGATGTAAGAAAATTTAGCACGTCTAGTAAGCCATATATGACAATATATGCTGAAATTTCAGTTTTCGATCAATCAATTTACGTTGTCTTCAATTTTTTTTTTTTTTTTTTGAGAAACAAACACTCATCCAAGGGAGAAAGAAAGGAGTTCTAACACAAAGGCACACCACAACTCCACTCAAAAGTTTAATTATAGTATATTATTCTTCAATTAAAGTAGACTATAAAAACGTATGTAAGGGGATGTGACAAAGTTTTACAAATTCACCTAGATGTATATTGCAAAATTGAAACAGATTTTTTAAAATTTCTCAAATTAAAACTATATACCAATTTTTTTTTTTTTTAAGTATCATAACTTATTTAAATAATTCTTCTAAAAAAATAACAATTTATTTAAATTGACAGTATAGTCCTGTAAGGACTGTATGTACAATGCAGTATGTCACATGTGAAGTGGATTCTAGACATAAGTAATTTAACATAAATAATAGGTCTAGAGCCCAGTCCGTCAATTTTTCGCATTTGGGCCCCCAAAACCCAAGCTCGTCAACACTAGCTGACTTGAGATTTTCATACAACCAATCCTGTAAAGATAAGAAGAAATTCGTGAGAAGATTAATGGGGAGATGATTCCACATGAATTTGGCTCGACGGTAGTCCCTTAACATTTGCAAAGTGGTTTCCAGCTGATGGCATCTCAGACAAACTTGTTATTTTAATATATAGATTAGACAACATTGTTAAGAAAATGTGATCTTTAGATTATTGTCGTCTTTTTTCATTATTAGTCCAAATGTCCTCTCCGTGAGAAAGCACTAGAAAGTACCACTGTACCAGTCATGCCTTAATACATTGTGACAAGCTTGGTGATGTTTGGTGAAACTGGCAAACTTGACCGGTGAACCTGCCGGTGGGGAACATCAACTTTGTGGATTTAACATTGGAAATTCTGGATGCAGGTACCCCTCAGGACCTTGAAAATTTTTTTGCAACTGCCTGGTCCATTTGGAATAATTGGAATAAGGTGCTTCATGAGTCTAGTGGCTCTTCCCCCTCCTAGATTTGGAATTTTGCTAGGCGCACCCGTGAGGACTATAAGGGTGCTGTGTAGTATTGCATTCTCAAGCAGCAACCCCCTAATGTGGGGTGGGTGGTACTCCCACCTGACACTTATAAAAATAAATGTAGATGGCGCTATTGCAGGGGATAGGAGTATGTCTTGCGCAGGTGTGATTATTCGGGACAAAAAGGGTATGGTTATTGCAGCAGAAAGTAAGGTCTTGAATGGGGCATATGATGCAGAGGTTACAGAAGCTCTTGCAGTAGAGGAAGGAATTCTCTTGGCCAAAGAGATGGAGCTTCTCCAGGTGGTTATTGAGTCGGACTCAGTCGTGGTGGTTGAAGCCATTAATGCACGCAATTGTAATGGAGATATTGGACCAATCATTCAAGGAACCTTGGAGCTGTTGCATTTTTTTAAGAGCTAGAAAGTGAGACACCTAAAAAGGGACTACAACAGAGCAACGCATGATATTGCACAAGTTGCTAAGGCGACTGGGATAACTCAGCAGTGGAGAGGTTTTGAGCCCCCAATGATTCAGAGGGTTCTTCTTATAGATAGGGCTAAATGCTAAGATTTTTTTTGTCTATCATGTAACTGCCTCTCATTGGATCTCTGTTGTATGCCAATTTCAGTTTAATGGAATATCCAGTTTCAGTTTCCCAAAAGAAAAAAAAAAAAAAAGGTGTAGTGGTTTCCAATTTTAATTTCTGGAAAAACTAGTTATTGACCCATGCTTTTCTGATTTTTTTTTTTAATATAAAAAATATAGGTTTTTTGGTATTTTTGGAATAATTAATGTCTATGGTAGTAGGCTAATTTAAAAATATTATAAAATTATTGTGAACTTCTGTAGAATCTGTGTCCTAAAAGAACTTGCCACAATAAAGTGTTGTTTATATTTAGTTAGAACCCCACCCCCTATCCTCCTTGGGTTTGGCATACGTCCAGTTAATTTTTAACAGGATATCTTTTAATATACTTAACAAACGGCTAAAATTAAAAAGGAAGTACACGACATTTTAAAAAAGAAAAGGCTAACCTCTGAAGGGGGATATTTGCAGATTAGCCTAGTGAGGGGATATAATATAGTTAGTTAGCAAGGTTTTGAGATCATTTAGGAAACCAAGATTTCGAGTCTTTGAAACTCGAGTTCGGTGCAGAAATCGAGTCTCCAAGACTCGAGATCAGTTCTTGACATGGAAATATTTTTGCCACATGGAACTCGAGTCTTTACATGGAACTCGAGTCTTAAAGACTCGAGTTTCATAGAATAAGAAGAAGAATCTGAAGAAGAAAGAAGAAGACCTGAAATTGAAGAAGAAAAGAAGACGAAGTGATAGAGGAAGAAGAAGAACAGTCCCCACAAGAATAGAAAGAAAACACGAAGAAGAAAGAAACCCATGGTGAAGAAGAAGAAGAAAGGAACCTGCAGAAAAAGAAAGGAACCCAAGCACAAAAAAGAAAGGAACCGGCAGAAGAAGAACCCAGAAAAAACAGAGGAGAAGAACGGACCAGATGAAGGAAAAGAAGAATAAGAAGGACGGAAATCGAGTTTTAAATACTCGATTTCCACGTGGATTTTTTTCCATGTTAGACTTCCTTCTCATGTAACTCGAGTCTTAAAAACTCGAGTTCCATTTTGAACTCGAGTTTCTTAGAAACTCGAGATGCTAATTTGCTACATAATTTGCAAATATGACAACTAACTAAAATATTTCAAAAATAATGTTAAATGAAAAAAAAAAAAATTCACCTCTGAAGTAACAAGATAGTGGTTCCTTCAGAGGTTTTTTTTTTTTTTTTTTTGGAGAAAAGGTTCCTTCAGAACTAAAATATTTCAAAAATAATGTTAAATGAAAAAAAAAAAAATTCACCTCTGAAGTAACAAGATAGTGGTTCCTTCAGAGGTTTTTTTTTTTTTTTTTTTGGAGAAAAGGTTCCTTCAGTGTTCAGTGTTGACTACGAAGATGATGATGGGCCTCTTCAAGTCCAAGCCTCTAACTACCCCTGAAATCGGTTGCCAAACTCAAGATCTTTTCCTCTATGAAGAGAAGGTTTTGTCTTTACCATGCTTTTATCCTCCTCGGATCCAATTTGGTTACGCCTGCCTTAGTGACTAGGATACATGATGTGAAGATTTCATTCTTTGCCAGTGAAATCAAGGGAATTTATTTGAATAAAAGAATCGAAAAAAAAAATCTGAGATATTTTCGTCAATTTCTTCTACTTCTTCACAGAAACTAAAATGGAAAAAAAAAAATATTCATAGATTTAATCACATACAGAGTTTTAACAAGTATTCCATTTTCAGCTTCAAGTCTCTATTTATGTCTTTGATTTTGGAGGTCAGTCAGCATTGATTTTTTAATTCAATCCGAGGGAATAGCGTTGACTGATAAATTAGAAACCAATTGCTTCTCTCTTTCTTTTTTCTTTTGAGACTGAGATTTGCCTTTGGGATTATGCTCACCGTACCGTTTGATTAGAAGCGAAAGAATAGAACGAAGAAATGATGTGGATCCTTTTTGGACTTCTTTTTGAGTTTATCTGAAGAAGAAAAATAAAGACATTGACGAAGATAGATCTCAAGCTTTCTGCAATTTGCGTTACCCTTTTATGTTAGTGTGTTTTTTTCACTCAAGAAACCTTGGCAGGCGATAATTTGCCCAAAAGAAAAATGATGTGGCTTTACTTTTAATCTCAAATCTTCGTTAAAAAGTAAAGAAGATGTCCGGTTAAAAAATTAATTAGATGTAAGCCAAACCCATCCACCTCTATCTATCTATAAAAAAAAAAAAAAAAATTTATTAACATATTTCGCTTGAAATGAATCGTTTTTGCTAGATTTTCAATAAGCTTAAAAAATTATTCAAATTGACCAAAGGTTTCTAGAACCCCATGTCTATGTAATTTTTTTTTTTTTTTGATCATCAATGTCTATGTAATTTTATTTATTTTGAGAATCCATGTCTATGTATCCAGAGGTGCACGTTTATATAGTAGATACATTAAAATTATTAACATTATTTAAAAAAAAAAATTATAGTACCAAAGTTTATAGAAATTTATTTATTTGGAGTATTATGTCAGAAACTTTAAGAAATTTAGAAAGGGTATCATTATTTATTTTTATCGTGGGTCAACCTATTCTACAGCATTGGGTTCACCCGATTATGTTGGAACGTGACATTACCACTGTTGGAATCCCCTTGTTGATGTGGGACTAGAGTTGCCAGAATTGGTGCAGTTGTTGGTATTGTTTGATTATGTACTCTTTGCCTTTGGATGCCACCCAAGTGTACCATTCAGTGGCGTTTATTATGGAACCAATTTGCAAAATTTTGTCTGCTCCACGGAGAAAGGCATTGTTTTTTTTGGTATAAACTGAGAGTGCTAGAGCATTATTGCCTCTGGGTGGGAGGTATGGGGTCATTGAGGTTTTAGGCAGGATTATCTTTTTTAGAAAAACATTTCTCAAAATTGACATAGTTTAAAAAAAATGAAATTGCCATCTAAGAATCAAACTTTTCTTCACACATAGTGGTGAGGTTACTTCTCACGTTAGTGTGAGCTCTACTTTATTTTTTTTTCCTTCTTCCTAAACCGTGGGAAGTCAAAGAGTGTCCAATAGAAGCTAGTTTGTCTAGATAGGAAAGAGGCAGACACGGGTCTTTTACCATGGAAGCCGAGGTTCTCGAACGTATACAGAACATGAAGCTTACTATGGATGAAGATGAGGTTGTGTCAATCCGAGTAGTGAAGAGAGACAAAATTTTAGACGAATTCTCCCTAAGCCTCTTAGGGCGATTTCTCACACCGAAACCAATCAACCTAAGGGCCGCAAAAAATACGCTGCGGTTAATGTGGAAACTGGGTGATGATATGAAGATCATTGAAGTGAGGGAGGGGCTACTACAATTCAAGTTCTCGATGGAGAGTCAACTGATGTGGGTCTAGAACAAGGGACCTTGGTGTTTCGATAACCATCTCCTGGCCTTGCGAAGATGGGAAAAAAGGATGTCCGTCAGATCCGTAACATTCACGAAGCAACCTCTTTGGATTCAAGTATGGGGCCTGCCGTTTGATCTCATTAACGAAGATGCTGGGATTGATATTGGTAGGAGTATAGGTGAGTTGGTGGAACTGGACTGCAAATCATTCAACTTGAACCAAGCCAGGTTCTTGCAGATCCAAGTGGAGGTCCCACTTGACAAACCACTCCAGCGGGGAGGTCCGGTGATTAGCCCGGAAGGAGAGATGACATGCGTGGCTTTCTGATATGAAAGATTGGTGGGGTGGTGTTTTAACTGTGGTCGGATAAGCCATGAGCAAAAGGAATGTCTATCACAGAATAATGCCGAGGATGGAGACTGACCTTACGAGGAATGGCTTAGAGCAGGAACTAGAGGAAGATAGGTTGAAGCTGATGGGGAGCAAGTCTATGCTAACTGATACCAACAACCTCCAAGGGCAAAACAGTAGACCACCACAACACAACCCGAAACCGGTATGCCTATGGAGTCTGAAACTGATATCTTGCCGAAACAGAAAGACGTTAATGCCAGCTCGGATTTCACGCAATCTGAATCAAGCCCCATAACTCCACTTTCACGTGCCATGAAACCCCATAACCCTCCCACAATGTCATTATAGCTAGCCTCACTAAATGCTTTAGTTTTGCACCCTATGCAATCAAAAACCTTAAACACCCAATCCCAAAACGCCACAATAACCCAGCCATAAACCATTAGCCCGAAACATCCAAATATGAACCAACACCAATTACAAATCCCATTAAATACCATCGACAATCCAGCCAACAACCTTTACACAGTCCTAATCACATACGACGCCAACCAAACAAAATCCCAAACCCTAGACACACCACCCTCACGTGACCAACTTAAAAATCCAAACACCAAACCTATTTGAAAAAAACACATACCCTTTCCTGCCAAAACACAAACCGAGCCTTCCTTGTCTAACCTATTCAAAGTTGGCACAAAGAGGTAGAATGAAAGCAACAACCATGGGAGTGACGAAGCTAAGCAGTTCAAGTTTGAGGAGAAAAAACAACAACTTGGATTATCAACGGGGGAGGCTGATACTCAGCCTTGCCGATCACAATGATGGTCCTCAGTTGGAACTGCCAGGGGCTTGGGAATCGCCGGGCAGTCGAAGTCCTCTTCGAATTGGTGAGGAAAAAAGCTCCCACAATTTTGTTCCTCATGGAAACAAAATTGATTGATAGAAAGATGGAATCGATTAAAAGGGAATTGGGTTTTTATGGTATGCTAGCTATGTCAAGCAATGGTTGTCGGGGTGGTCTAGCACTACTCTAGAGAGCAGAGGTGACGGTGGACACACAAACCTATTCACCAAACCATATTGATGAGCATGTACACGCACATACTTCACAGTTATGGAGACTAACAGGATTATATGACCATCTGAAGGAAGAACTCAAACCTGAAACATGGAGACTTATGAGACACCTACATGCCCGAGCATCCCTACCTTGGGTATGTTTAGGTGATTTCAATGAATTGCTGGCCTCTGATGAAAAAAACAGTGGCAATAGTTGACTGATGGGTCCAATGGTGGAATTCAGAAACACTCTCCTCCACTGTGGTTTGGTTGATATGGGGTTTAGTGGATACCCACTCATATGGAGGAATGGAAGGCAAGGGGAAGCATTTGTTGAAGAGAGATTAGATAGGGCAATTGCAACAATGGAATGGCGTGAGCTCTTCCCTCGAACAAAAGTGAGTCACCTCTTAGCATCCTATTCCGATCATGATCCTATTATGATGGACATGGCACCACCCACCCAACCTCAAAAAAGACGACACAAAATCCAGCGGTTTGAAGAGAAGTGGGTAGCCCATGCTAATTGTGAAAGGATAATCCGGGAGGCATGGAATCAAATACACCCACAAGGTAGCCCTATGTACTGCATGTTTGAGAAAAGTAAAAAATGCAGAATGGACCTCATAACATGGAGCCGTGTCACTTTTGGGAATACTAGAACTCGCCTTGATGAAAAACAAGGAGAACTCACTTCACTAATGGAGGCAGGGTATGGACAGAATATAAAAAGGATACAAGGTGTGAAGAAGGAGATAAACGAGCTCTTACACCATGAGGAGGTATTTTGGAGACAAAGGTCAAGATCCATCTGGTTACTGGTGGGGGACAAAAATACAAAATTTTTCCATCAAAGGGCAACCCAACAATGGAGGAAGAACAACATTGTGGGGTTGTACGATAGGGAAGAAGAGTGGCACATTGAAGAGGATAAAATTGTCAGCATAGCAGAAGACTATTACAAAAAGCTATTCACATCTTCCACCTCATTGGATATGGAGGCTGTACTTGAATCTGTGGATCGGGTTGTGACGGAAGGTATGGCACAATCTTTGACCCGCCCCTATATGGAGGAAGAAGTGAAAATGGCTCTTTTCCAAATGCACCAATCTAAAGCACCGGGTCTTGATGGTATGTCACCTTTCTTTTTTCAAAAATTCTAGCATATTGTTGGGCATAATGTTACTATTGCTATATTATCTGTTTTACACTTTGGCAAATACCTAAGAAAGATGAATTATACACATATTGTTCTTATACCCAAAAAAATGATCCAGAATATATCACAAAATTTCACCCAATTAGCTTGGGAAATGTTGTATCAAGAATTATCTCTAAGGTCCTTGCAACCGGTTAAAACCCCTTCTACCCAATGTAATTTTTGACACACAAAGTGCTTTTGTGCTTGATAGAATTATAACAAATAATACTATAGTGGCATTTGAGATGATCCATCATATAAGAAACAGGAGAAAAGGAAAAAAGGGCCACATGGCGGTGAAGCTTGACATCAGCAAAGCATATGATCGGGTGGAGTGGGAGTTCCTCCAAAAGATAATGCTAAAAATTGGCCTACTAGAGCAATGGGTCAACTTAGCCATGGAAACAGTGCATATTGCATCTTATTCGATCCTAATCAATGGAGAAGCTAAGGAATTCATCACACCATCCCGAGGCATCAAGCAAGGGGACCCATTGTCTCCATACCTATTCCTCCTATGTACCGAGGGTCTCTCCTCACTCATTTGGAGAGCCATGGAAAACCAACAATTGAGGGGAGTATTGTCTTGTAATGGAGGGGTCAAGATCTCACACTTACTATTTGCGAATGATAGTCTACTATTTTTTGAGGCAACAACTGTTGAATGCCGAAACTTGCTTCACATATTGGAGTCTTATGAGAAAGCATCGGGTCAAGCCATCAATAGACAAAAAACCAAACTCTTCTTCAGCCTTAACACAAGACAACAAGTGAAGGAAGACATCCAAAATATGCTGGGAGCATAAATCATGACCAATTGTGAAAGGAACCTCGGACTACCAATGGTAGAAGGCAAATCCAAGGTGAGCACTTTTAGGGATTTACAGGAGCGGATTACAAAAAAAGTGATGGGATGGAAAGAAAAAAATATCTCAAAGGTAGGAAGAGAGGTATTAATCAAGACAGTGACACAAGTAATCCCAACTTACTCCATGAGCATGTTCAAAATCCCAGCTACAATTTGCGATGATATTAATTCGGCACTAGCAAAATATTGGTGGGGCCAAACACGAAGTGAAAAGAAAATCCACTGGATTAAATGGAGTAAATTGTGTAATCTGAAAGATAGAGGGGGAATGGGATTTAGAGACATCCACGCATTCAACCTGGCCATGTTAGCAAAACAAGCATGGAGGCTGATCCAAGGAAGTCATTCTCTGTTTTTCAGAGTTTACAAAGCACACTACTTTCCTAATTGCTCATTCATGGAGGCCAAAATAAGGAACAACCCCTCATTTGTGTGGAGAAGCTTGCTGGAGACAAGGGACCTGATACGAGCAACCACAGTGTGGAAAGTGGGGGATGGCAGGAGCATCAAAATTGATGACCACAGGTGGCTCCCACACCCCCCACAACTCAGACCTGATGCAGATAAGAACATGAGAGTGTGTGACCTCTTCAACCCAGCTACATGGCAGTGGCACCTACAGTTGCTCTCTAATACATTCATGCCCAACACGGTGTGTGATATACAACACATTAATTTGGGCACAACTGCAAGCCGAGACAAACTAATTTGGAAAGAGAACAGAAAGGGCATGTTCTCGGTTAAGTCAGCATATCGAGTTGCGCTTCCCATGAGGCAACCTGAACAGGTGGAGCACTCTTCGGCAAGGCAGGATAAAAGGCTGTGGAACCGTATATGGCAGTTATAGGTACTCCCCAAGGTCAGAACGTTTATCTGGAGAGCGTGCTCGGACATACTCCCAACTCGCACGAACCTTTGTCAGAGAAAGATCCCTCTGGACCCAATTTGTGCAATCTGCAACCAACATGATGAGACGGTGGCTCATACTCTTTGGGGATGCCCCATGGCTAGAAATGTATGGGCAATGGTGGCTGGGAAGCTACAGAAACGAAACTCAGTTGCAGAGGACTTCTATAGTTTGGTGCGAGAACTGATGGCTGTGTTGACGTCAAATGAAATGGAGGTTTGGGCTATAGTATCATGGGCCATCTAGAACGCACGAAACAGGTACCTATTTGACAGAAAGCAAACCCATCCCAGTGATATTTTATGAGGCGCAAGACTTTACCACAAGAGTACCGGAGACTTAACAACTGCTGATGTGCACCAGTGTTTCATTCTCGTTGTATGCAATGCTGTTTGTAGTGTGGACATACGGCTTTTCCCATGCTTACCCATGCCAAGTCAGTCCCTCAATATGTTGTACGTGGGCCAGACATTGGCTTTGTACTCTTATACATTTATCTCAATAATATTCTATCGTTACTGTTAAAAAAAAAAAAAAAAAAAAAAAAAAAAAAAAAGAAATTGCCAATCATTTGATGTCATTTGTTAGCACTTTAAAGCGAATAATTATACTACTGTTGTATAATTACGTTGTAACAGTGGAAGTTCTATTACCAATTTGTTGTAGGAAAAGGCTTCAGAATTTATATAGTATTTCCACAAGATGATTGTGAAATATAAACTTGAGAGATCTCCAAATAAATTTAAGGGGAAAAAAAAGAAAAAAAGAAAGAGAACTACTCATAAAAAGGAAAAAAAAATAATATTATACAATGAGAACTCGAAAAAAAAATTGACACAAACACACACAAGGAATGCATTAAGGATTTACATGGTTCGGCTTTTGGCCTACGTCCATGGGCAATGACAAAGAAAACTTTCACTAACAAATTTAGATGATACAAAATGGTGTAAATGCACTCTCATAAAATCTAAATCCCAATACACCCAAAATTATTCCCTCACACAAAATAAATGTCACTCAGATACAAAGTTTAGGGTAGAATACAACGTTCAAGGGCTACGCCTAAAATAAGAAGTTTTCTCTTCTCTGAAATTGCTGCACAAACCTCCTCCACAAAGTCCCCTTCAAAGAGGTCTTTCACTCTCATATTTTATTGCTCAACACTGATATCTGAATAATTAGAACGTATTTTGATGGCCTCATACTCTCATATGACATCTCATTTACAACATGTGGAATCCACACATTTTGTATGGGGAACATCTTATAAAATAATTTTTCTAGAATAAAAAGCTGCATGCAACGAAGTTAACTTAAGGCAATCAAGACTTACATACACATGTTATAATTTTAATAGGTCCAATATAATATTGGAGCACTGGATCCAAGCTAAGTCCTGTATTTTAATGTTGGCTCAAAAATTCAAGCCAACTTTTTGACAACCATTTTGTAGTTATCATGACACGTAAAATAATAATTTCAGTGTTAACAATTCTACAAACAAACTATTAACATGCATTTTATTCAATATTGAAATACATATAAATTTACCAATACTCGATGAGTCTTTTTGAAGTACACTCCAAATCTCACACATATACCTAGTACGAAGTTTACCATAAAATTACAGCTCCCACAGAGAAGTATTGTGAGTCAAAGACTTGTACAGCAACACCTGGTGAAACCTAAAAGTGAAAACACAAAGGTAAACCACAGTTACTAGAACGCAATAAGTCATTACAAAAGTGGACCAAAATTTAAAATTAGAAAGGAATTAAAGAAAATTGTTTGTTTGTAGAAGATTTTAATTACACTTAATTTTTGTGAGATATCGGAATGGAAGATAATTCTAATTAGTTATTTCCTTTCAACCAAATAAAATCAAAAAGTTATAATCAGTATAAATTACTTATCAAACAGGACCAAAAGTCCCTGACTTCTACCTGTGACAATAACACTTACACAAGTTATTCCATTTACTGATCAATATCTGTCTGGCAAAATAATTTAAGGAAAGCTTAATCCATTATAAAAATGTATGTTATGTAACTTATTTTTATAGAATGGTTTGGGAAATATTGAATTTGATAACTAATCAGAACTTTATTTGACATGGTGTAAAAGAATAATAATAATATTAATCATATATACCATTAGTTGTAGGACGATGGTGACGTTGTTAGTAACTATAATAATCAAATGATCTCTGAGAACTAGAAAAATTAATTGTATTATCAAAACAACGAAATGCAAAGGGCTTTGCACAGGGAAGCAAATTGCGGAAAAGTGACAGATTCATTTGCATAGAACTATAAAATAGAAAAGTTGGGAACAAAGAATTATTACCAGTTAGTTTTGAAGCTGCCTCTGAACTCTGGCCATATTCACTGATATTGCCACATTAGCCTATCTTTGAAATCGTTCAAGAACCTGAAATATGCAACTCGCAGTGCCATATTCAGTACTAATGTGCCAACAACTCCCCAGAAACCTGCAATAAATCCGAGGGCCGCACTAACATAAAATCCTATGGATATAAACCCTTCTCTCTCATCTTGCATGCCAGCATGTTCTCTGCTCCTGTTCATAGCTGGATTTTGAGCTATTTCTTCCCACAGACATTTCTTTGGAAGCGGGGCTCCGCAAAGATTTGGATTCCCCTCATATGAGGATGCATTAAAGGTATCAAGTTGAGGGCTTGTTGGGATTTTTCCAGACAAATTGTTGCTTGACAAGTCCAAGACACTTAGACGATCAATATGAGAAAGGCTTGAAGGAATTCCACCGGAAAGCTGGTTCTTAGATAGATCCAAGGCATCTAATGATTGTAACATATCAATCTCTGAAGTGATTTGTCCAGTTAAACGGTTTCTTGAGAGATTTAAGGAAACCAATCCAACAAGTTCCACAATTTCTCCTGGAATCCGCCCAGTTAAATTATTGCTCGAGAGATCTATGCTTTTTAATAGTCCAAGAATATTTTTATACTCATGCTCTTTTCCCTTCCACATAAAAAACATATGATCAGCATACAACATATAAAACAGGGATTTGCTGTTGACTGTATAATAATGGGTGATGGTGGCATTTGGACTCCCTTTTTGAGTTAAGGCAGTAAGATTGTTGAGGCATTTTGGCATACTTCCTGAGATTTGGTTTAAAGCAAGGTCTAAAATTTGTAGATGTGCTAGATTACAGAAATGTGTCGGGATGGCTCCATAGAAGTAATTGGATCGAAGGATAAGTACAACTAAATTTGGATGACTAATCCCCAACCACATTGGTATCTGTCCTGATAGATCATTTTGGTTAAGATTAAAGAATATCAACTTTGTGCAATTCTTCAAGGAGGAAGGAAGTTTCCCACAAAAATTATTGTTACCTAAATCCAATGTCACAATCTCATGTAGAAATCCCACGGAGCTTGGGATTGTCCCATGAAAATGATTGTTTGCCAAATTAAGAATTACAAATTCTTCAAGATGCATCCAACATGAGTCTGGTATCCGTCTTGATAACTGGTTATTGGAGAGATCTAGAAAGTACAGATTCCTATTTTGAACTTCACATAAGGAAAAAATTGGGCCTGTGCAAGAGAGTTTATTCTGCTAAAAGCATTCGGAATTAAACCTTGAAATTGGTTAAAAGAGAAATCAAGTTCAACAACACTAGTGTTGGATTTGAACAACCACTATAGTACTGAAGAAGAACAAGTGAGATTATTATCAGAGAGTTGGAGGACATCAAGAGAAGTAGAAGAATTAACAAGGGGAACAGAGAAAATATTCGGAAGATTAGAAGAGTACAAGAATAAGGATGTCAAGTATGGCAGTTTATTCACAACGTGGGGCCAATTATAGACTTTGTTCAGGTTAACGGTACTCATGTCATGGTATTTTAAAGAAGAAAGTTGAGGGAGCCACTAACTTTTCAGGTTTATTAAAATTATTCATGCCAAGATCAAGGTACTGCAAGTTTGAAAGGTTCCCAAGCTGAAAAGGTATATTTCTTCCAAACTTAGTATAAAAAAGGTCAAGGTGTCTTAAGTTGGAGAGAGAACCAATGATTTCTTGGATTTGGCTTTAATTAAAATCATTGTAGCTCACATCCAAATAGTGAAATATTTCAACTCAATCAGGGAATGATTAAGCTTACCTCGCAAATGCCTTGAGGGAATGGACAAGGCATTGAAATTGAGCATCATGACGTGGCCTGTTTGGTTGCTACACCTGACCCCGCTTCATTTGCAATAATCTTGATTGGAGTTCAAGAAGAAAGATGGCCATAGTCATCAATAAGGTCTTGTTTAATCTTGAGAAGAGCTTGTCTCTCATGTTCTTTGCAGACAAGGTGAGTATCTGCTAACCCCAAATTATTTCCAGTAGTTGGTTTCATGCACAACAGAAGGAGAATAAAAGTGAGGAGAAATTGGAGNATATAAATCAGAAGTATAGAATCTAAAATCTTATTCAATAATAGAAAGTAATGTGCAAAATCAAGCAATTAGTAAATATTTAAACAAAGGCTCAAACATTATAACCCGTCCACTTTGTAAAGATTTAAACAAATACTAACATAGACATTTAAGAAAAAAAAACTCATTAAACTCCATTGGTTTAGTTTTACCTCTACTCTTACGCTTCTTTTCCTTCAGATCAATCACACTATCACCATCAAGCAGAAGAAGGCTCCCAATAAAAGTTAAGAGGCGTAAACATGTACAGTAGGCAAATTCTGACTCTCAAGCCTCTTGCTTCTTTTCTTTTCTGTCATACCAAAAAAGATTCTTACAATCAACCAACAGAACTTTTTTGCCGTGCCTGGAAAACTTTAGTGGCTTCAAATACACATTCAAATACTCAAAATCCGAATTCAAATTCGAAGCAATTGTATTTGCACTTAGATCAATTTTATAAACCCATGTCCACGAACTCTCTTCTCCATACTCCTTCATCAACCAAACTTCATTATACATCATCCAAGCATTCACAACATAACATAGGCATCCTCCTAACACTCCCAAACACGTCTTCCGATCACCATATTCAATTTATTTAAGCGGTGCCTTATAAAACACGAAAATTCTCCTTTGCAAAATCAAAAGCAAGAATGTTGTGCAATGGAGCGTCAGAATCTTTGCTTCGTGTGATTAAAATTTAAAGTACAACGCTTCTGTACTTGGCAATTTCTTGTACTTCCTTATCAATGGATTCCCAAGTGCGATCTCTTTGTCACAGTTACGAAGGCAGACCAAGCCATTGCAGTAATCCACGACGGTGGTCACCCTTTTTCGACGATGGCCTTGCAGTGGCGGGTAAACATGGCCTCCGGCAAGCAATTTTCGTTATCATGGCGGAAAAGTAAAGACCAAACGCAAGGTTTTTGGACGATGATTATGGTGAAATCTCTGTCGCTGTTGATGGAACACTTGAAGTGGGTATTGATGAATCCAGGCTTTGACTAGTTTGGCCCATGGCTTTGAAACGCAGAAAAAACGTAGGACACTCTTGACCGCTAATCTGCTTACTATATCAGCGAAGAAATCGATCAGCATATCTGCTCATTAGAGGATAGTATGGATTTTATTTGCAGTGAAGAAGTGATAGAGATAGGGACGCACTACTCTGTTATAAATATGTGCTCTAGAATGGTTTTTTGAACGGAGTTTTTTTCTTATCGGATTGAACGGAGGAGTCCAAATCCTCTGCCTCATCAATTATGCTCCACTTCATGCTCCACCAATAAAACTTGGACAACTGGTCTCTCTCATTAATGAAATAACTTTGACTTTAACACTCATGTTAATGACATTAACGTTAAAATCCCTTTCTAATTAAATGAGATAACTATCTCATTAATGAGAGAGACAAGTTGTCTAAATTTTATTGGTGGAGCATGAAGTGGAGCACAATTGATGAAACAGAATATTTGGACTCTAAACGGAGGCTTAGTGATAGGAGAAATGATTTTTTTTTTTTTTTTTGAAGCCTTTTGGATATATAGTTTTGTTATTAAACAGCATGATTAAAGTGATGGGTTAAGCGGTGTGATTGTGTCGTACCATATAACTTTTCACAATTAAATTGTACGCGTGTTAAAATTTTAAGGTAGTATTTTTTCCTACATGGCAGCACTTCTTTAATTGCAAGAATAAACTTCTGCTTTTATATATAGTATTAGATTAGATATTAGATTTATATATAAAAAAATACATATTTTAATTGAAAAAATCATGTGCAATATAAAAGTCCTCATTAATATTTTCAAAAAACAAAAAGGTCTATTTTAAACATAGACGTCTTCGTTGGGAACTTTAAAAGATATTAGGCGAGCTACAAGATTCTTAGGTTGTGTTTGATTCAGCAGTAATTGTCTTTGGAAAATTTTTTCCACCATTGATGATATTTGGCAACTCAGGAAATTACTGTCAAACTGAAAATACATTCAGTTGACCGCAAAATACCTCCCCTTAATTCATAAATCATTTTGCATTTTAAAATTACCTTCAAAGCATTTCCACTCCTCACAAAAATCCTCTCCTCACAAAAATCCTCTCCTCACTCACACTCTCATCACTCATGCCAAGCCCAAGCTAAAGGAAGAAGAGAGGTACCGCTGGTGAAGCCCAGAACCAGCCCCCAACCCATAGCCCCGCCATCGTGCTTGCAAGCCCCTCCATTCGTGAAGGTAGTTTCGGCACTTCTCTCTTCCTCCTCTCTCTTTCACTCCCCCAACCCATCCCTCTTTCTCCCCCGTCCCATCTTCCTCCTTTCTTTTCCCTTAAGACCTTCATCCTCTAATTAAGATCTGGTTTTTTTTTTTTTTTGGTTGAGGTTAAAACAATGATTTGTCTTGGGTTGCAATTGATTTGTTTTTAGTACGTCAGAAATTGAAAATTATAACCGATCCATTAATTTGATCAATGAATACATAAATGAATTTCTGTGAGTATATAAAAAATCTATGAATATTTGTTACACCTTATTTTATTGCTTGGGTTGGAATTTATATATTTGTTCATTTCAAAAATTGTGGATTTGGGTTTTTTTTTTTTTTTTTTTCTTTTCACATGAGATATATTTGTTCTATTTGGTCGTATGATTATTGTGTAGTTGTGATGTTGAACTATTCAATATTTTATTTTTGTTGTGTTGGCATTGTTGAGCTTTTCTACAATACCTTGTGTTATAGGCACGTTTCTTGTATATCACCTTGTTGCTTACACATTTGATTAAATGGTATGTCAAATAATTTGCTATGCTAATATGTATGTCATAAGGCCAATTTTGGTTTTTTAATTGTTTATCCTATCGACCACCTAAAGGGTAAGACATATGTGGTATTTGTTGGTTGTGTGCCTGGTGTGTACGACACATGGGAAGAAGCTTGTGTCCAAGTCCATCAATTTTTTAGAGCAGATCACAAGGCATTCAAGAATAAAAGGGATGTGGAAGTTGCTTTTATGAAATTTTGGTAGATTGATGGTGGGAATGTGCAAGAAGGTTCTTCATCTAGTACATATCCTACTCATTCTAACTCAAGTTCCAGTACGCCTTCCATTGAAGAGATCCCCTGCTATACAGAAGATGTTAAATATGAATTATTGAAATATCAAATAGATATCGCAATTAAGTAGTGGAACCATGCAATGAAGATTGCAAAGTTGAATGCCAAAATGCTAAACGCAGTGGTATCTCAAGTCCTACACAACAATGAACTCATTGAAATGGCACATCTAAATTTGGTTGAATGACCATGAAGGCTGTGGTAGTAGATTTTATTTTGTGTTGTGTTGGGATTTTTGTATGTGGATACATGTGTAATTGTTCTGTACGCAAAACTTGGATGTGTATATGTTAATATTTTGAGAATTGGAATTTATGGATGTGCATATATGATGTGTATAGGTAGTTTGAGAAATCCAATTGTATTATAGGTATGTATTTTGACATTTTTTCTTGAAAATGTTTTACATTGGGGAGCCAAATATAGGAAAATATTTGTTGGAAATATGCTTTTACATGCAAGACCCAACACTAGAAATACTTTTATGGCGTATTTTCCAAAGCACAATCAAACATTTGAAAATATTTTCCTTTTCGTAAAATATTTTATACTCGAAGATTATTTTATGTGTTGCCAAACACAACCTTAGTAACAATGAACTACTTTCATATAATAAAAATAATGTCAATAATAGAGCCATTTGAAATTAATAAATATTATTTCAATAAAAACTTATTATCGCAACAAGATGTAAAAAACTTTATGTCCCTATAATTTATTAAAAAAAACATAAGAGTTGTAAAAAACTTTATGTCCCTATAATTTGTTTTAAAAAAATCATAAGAATTGCTTAATAATTTGAGAAGTGTTAATGTAAAAAGTACGAGAGAGAGAGAGAGAGAGAGAGAGAGAGAGAGAGAGAGAGAGAGAGNAAAGGACGAACCGAAGAAAAAAAAAACCAGATTTCAGAAATTCAGAATCAAGTAATCAAAAATCAAAAGCAAAGGAAAAGGAAGATAAGTTTAATACCTGATGATTGATGAGCCACTAAAGCAGAGAGGGCAAGACCGAGACAGAGGGGAAAAAAAAAAAAGAAGAAAAACCCAGAAGCAGTCTAGCAGATCGTGACTGTGAGCGTGAGGATGCGAAGCAGAACAGAGGCTGTGAGAGAGGGAAAAAAAAATTGAGAGATTCAGGGCAAAGGGCAATATGGTAAAGTGCTGGAGAGAAACTTCTCTCCCCAGCTTTTCCTCCAATTTGGGAGGAAAAAATTTTGTGGGGCCGGAGAGAAAATTTTCTCCGTTTTCCACTCTCCTAGTTTTCCTCTCTTGCCAAACATGAAAAATCCACATTTTCTTTCCTATGTTTTCCATCCCTCCTAAATTCATTCAACCAAAAACACAGTAAGTTACCACAATAGACTTGGTTATGGTTGCGGCTCAAATCCAATCCAATCCCTTCTAAATGCGTTGGGTTTTTGCTTTAGGTCCAGCCATACTGTTTCTGCTCTCTTTTTACTCCATTATACAATGGGTGTCCATGCATTGGTGTCGTGTGTGTTCTAGGTGATCCATTACCCAATGACCCATCTGTCGTGGTGATAGGCATGGAGCTCAATGTATCATTCCGTCATTTTGTGAACAGATATCACGTAGTATTTAAAGTTGGGCCTCAACAGAACAGTACTTGGACGTGGATTTTTTTTTTTTTAATGAAAATACTATTGCATGTACATAAGATTATGAGAAATACACTGGTGCAATGGATACAAGGTTCAAAGGAAAGCGTTTCATTGTTCAAATTACTCTACTGAGAATCAGGCTGCATCCAAAATATGTAAATTAACCGATCGGAACAAGCAGTGAATAGAGAGATTAATGATCTATGTTCGTTAAAAATGTTGTTCACACTAGAAGCAATCTGGTACCTGAGGAATCAGTTGCTGTATAATGGGGGCCATGCGCGTTGACATTATGAAACCACCCAATACATTGAGAAGAGAACGATGGAAAGTGCTGTGATATTATCCAAGAACAGTCAAAAGTAAATGGTTGGGAAGCTCCAGAGGAGCTAGGGATGGATTAAACTTAATTTAGTGTTTAAACAACAATATACTTTTGACATGTATTTCTATAACACTCAAACAAGTATTTTCACAACACTGAAAACTGAACAACAATACTTAAAATGACCAAAAAAAAAAAAAAACACTTAAAAATATAAATTTAAGTTTTTTATTTTTTTTTATTTTTTATTTTTTATAATTTGTAATAAAATGACCAAAAAAAAAAAACCTATAAGCAAGTTTCTTGACACTCAAGTAATCCCCCTCACTCAGGAGAAAACATTTTGGTAAATCTGAGGAGAGAATATTTGTACCCCACTAGTTTTCCTGCCTAAAATCACTCTAACCATACACCCAATAAAATCATTTTCTCTCTCTATTTTTCTCCCCATTTTTCATCCCCTTAAAATCACCCCAATCAAATGGGGCCAAGATAGAAATAGAAAAGTTATTTTGTTAAACTTCTTAAAAGGAAACTATAAGGAAGATTCGAGTGATTTGGGTACCCAAACTACTCTTAATGGGTTCAAATCCTTTAAACCACCACTCCAACCGTCCAACTCCAAAACTCAATTTACATGACCAAAAATCAATCCCATAATCCATTGAAAATGTTATGATGTGAGTTGTATTTGAGAAACAAAATAGAATTTTTATTTGGAATCTTAACGTGACTAATCCCCTGAACATGAGAGAAAGAGACCTTTTTGGTTTTAGTTCTGCTTCATTCCCTCTTCCATTCAAAGTACATATATAAGACTGAAATAATCCATCAGTTACAATTAAATTCAAATTGAAAGATAATACAATCTGATTTTTTACTCCTAATACAGTGCCACTTATTTATCCTCATCTTTTGCTGCATTGAAACTCAATCCGATCCAATCTATTGCAGTGTGTCATCCTTTACTCCAATTCTCGATCCTCATTGCTCGGTAGTTGTGATATCTCTTGTGATGACATAAAGAAGCAGAGTTAGACATGTTGAATCAATGAAGGACAGAGACGTGTTCATAAAGTTTTTTTTTTTTTTTTTTTTTGTGAGGATCAAGACGTGTTCATAAAGTTGGAACTTATAATAGTTATATAATACTAATTTAGTCATCAGGAAAAAACAATTGAAGTATATGAAGATAATAATAATAGTATTAAACTATTTATAATATATCATTAGTGGTAGAAAGGGTGATAATGATTCTGATGTCAATAGACAATAGTAACTATATATAATCATCAAATGATCAATCGAGAAATTGATTGTACTATCAAAATAACTAAGACTTTTGCGTAGAGAAACAAATTGCGGTAAAAGTGATAGATTTATTTGCATAGTAGAAGAGAAAAGTTGGGAACAAAGAATTATTACCAGTTAGTTTTGAAGCTGCCTCTGAACTCTGGCCAAATTCACTGATATTGTCACATATAGCCTATCCTTGAAATCGTTCAAGAACCTGAAAAATGCGACTCGCAGTGACATATTCAGTACTAATGTGCCAACAACTCCCCAAAAACCTGCGATAAATCCAAGGGCCACACTAACATAAAATCCTATGGATATAAACCCTTTCTCATCTTGCATGCCAGCATGTTCTCTACTCCCGTTCATAGATGGATTTTGAGCTATTTCTTCCCCCGAACATTTCTTTGGAAGCGGGGCTCCACAAAGATTTGGATTCCCCTCATATGAGGATGCATTAAAGGTATCAAATTGAGGGCTTGTCGGATTTTTCCGGACAAATTGTTGTTTGACAAGTCCAAGACACTTAGCCGATCAATATGAGAAAGGCTTGAAGGAATTCCACCAGAAAGCTGGTTCTTAGATAGATCCAAGAAATCTAATGACTGTAACATATCAATCTCTGAAGTGATTTGTCCAGTTAAACGGTTTCTTGAGAGATTTAAGGAAACCAATCCAACAAGTTCCACAATTTCTCTAGGAATCTGACACAGGACAACCAGAACAAAATTGAAACAATAATAAAATAAAGGGATATGACCCAGGAGTCAGCACCTAAGTCTTGCTTGGAGTCAGCACCTAGGGTAGACTTGGAGTCAGCACCAGACCAAAGAAAGACCAAACAACCATTGTTTTCATTCATCAAAATATCAATTATCTCCTTAAGAAGTACAATAGGTTGCTTATAAAGGACTGCTAAACCCTAGTTCTAATTGGCTAGGAAACCCTAATTGCCTTATTACAAAAATAACCTTGCTTCCCAAATTAAAATACTAATAGCCCAATAAACTACTCGGACCTAAAACATAAAAATACAATTGACTTGCAAACATAAATAATATTAAATAATAATTTTCTTGCATATCCCGTTCTGCCCAGTTAAATTATTGCTTGAGAGATCTATGCTTTTTAATAGTCCAAGAATATTTTTATACTCACGCTCTTTTCCTTTCCACATAAAAAACATACGATCAATATGAGAAATTTCGTAATCCAAATTGCTGAAAATTTCTATAGAAGAATGGACGATGGTTGCATTTGGACTATCTTTTTGAGTCAAAGTGTGAAGGTTGTTGAGGCATTTTGGTATACTTCCCAAGATTTGGTTTAAAGCGAGGTCTAAAACTTGAAGATGTGCTAGATGGCAAAGATGTATAGGTATGCTTCCATTGAAGTGATTGGATCGAAGGACAAGGATAATTAAATTTGGATAACTAGTCCCTAACCACATCGGTATCTGTTCTGTTAGAGCATTGTCTCCAAGATTAAGGAAGATCAACTCGCAATTATTCAAGGAAGAAGGACGTTCCCCACTAAAATTATTGTTGCCTAAATCCAATGTTACAAGCCCATGTAGAAATCCCACCGAGCTTGGGATTGTCCCATGAAAATGATTATTTGCCAAATTAAGAATTCTTAATCCTTTAAGATACATCCAACATGAGTTAGGAAACTGACCTGATAACCTGTTATTGGAGAGATCTAGAAAGTTCAAATTCCCATTTTGAACTTCACATAAGGAAAAAATTGGGCTTGAAAGCGTATTCTTGGAAAGATCCAAATGTGCAAATTCAAATAAAAATTTTGGTATTCTACTGCTAAGTTTATTTGAACTCAGGTCTACAATTGGGGAAAAAGTAAACTCCAATGACAAATTTGGAATTTGGCCACTTATTTGGTTATAAGACAAATTCATATAATTTAATTGAGGCTTTCCAAAATTCTAGAATTGGAAATATCAAGGGAATAGTAATTTTTCTGAGTTTGAAGCCATTTTGGGAATTGAGGGCCTAGTCGGCAAAATTGTAAATCTATCTCATTTAATTGGAAAGGTGGAACCCAATCAGAGCTGAAGTTGAAATTCAATAAGTTATTAGACAAGTGCAAATGCTTCAATTTTGTAAGTTTTGAGAAGTGGGCATCAGAAATAACACCTTCTTATGAATTATCTTGAAGATACAAAGACTCTAGGTTGGATTGTTTTCCCGAACTTTCAGGTATTGTCCCATTCAAATGATTTTGAGAAAGCGATAATACTCTCAATGATGGAAATGTGGTGAGATTAGGTAACATCCCATGATTTGATTTTGATTTAAATTTAAAACCTCTAATGAGTGGTTTGCACACCCGGTCAAGTTTTGAATATAATCAAGTTGTCCATTGAGATAGTTCCCTGATAGATACAACGTTTTCAAATTACACATACCACCAAAGGCTTTTGGTATCTCGCCTTCAAACTCATTAGAACCAAGATAGACAATAGCAAGAGAGTTTATTCTGCTAAAAGCATTTGGAATTAAACCTTGAAATTGGTTATTAGCAAGATAAAGTTCAACAACACTAGTGTTGGAGTTGAACAACCACTCCAGTATTGAAGAAGGAGAAGTGAGATTATTATAAGAGAGATTGAGGACATCAAAAGAAGTAGAAGAATTGACAAGGGGAACAAAGAAAATATTCAGAAGATTACAAGAGTACAAGGATGTCAA
The DNA here is from genome assembly GCF_002906115.3 of Quercus suber. Classification (NCBI taxonomy): domain Eukaryota; kingdom Viridiplantae; phylum Streptophyta; class Magnoliopsida; order Fagales; family Fagaceae; genus Quercus; species Quercus suber. Next base: position 36,015 of record NW_027070028.1, read on the forward strand.
GTATGGCAGTTTATTCACAACACAGAGCCAATTATTGACTTTGCTCAGGTTAACGGTACTCATGCGAAGGTATTCTAAAGAAGAAAGTTGAGGGAGCCACTCTATGTTTTCAGGTTTGATAGGCCACAATCTGAATGACCCATTGTAATTAAACAAATTAATTAATTAGCCAAGTTATTAATTAATCAATTTAACATGCAAATACGTGGAAGCACAAACAAATCACCAATAAACTAATTAAGCAGCGGAAAATAAATAACACGGTAATTTGTTTACGAATAGGGAAAACCCTTGCGGCAAAAACCTCACTGGGTGATTTTCAGGTCACCATTCCCGAAACTCTACTATTATCAAATCAAGCGGTTACAAGTAAAGGAATCCTAAGTACCTTACCAACTTACAGTTAAACCCTTACCCCAGTACCCAATTGGACTTGATCTGTAGTGACAATTTTCACCTTTGATGCACGGCTCCCAAGTACGTGACTAACCAATGCGCGGATCCCAGTACACGACTTCAAACACCAACTAAGGAGGAGAGGTTGGCTGCAAAGTTCTTCAGTTCATCCTACACGATGAAGATCAAGAAGATGCTTGGTTACAAAACCCTTTGGTGCAAATACACAACAACTTCTTCAGAGAAGATGAACTAGGTCAAGAACTTCGTCTTTTGATCACAATTTGCTTGAACAAAGATTGCTCAATGCTTTTGCAACTTGTGTCTTATTTGACGGCTCTTAAAACAATCCTTTTATATGTTTAGGGTTAGAAGAAAAAAAGGCCCAAAAGCATATTCACATATCCCAAGGAAATCAGATCAGAAAATCTGATTTTGTAATTCTCGACAGATAGTAGGTGTCGAGGTAGCTATCGAGCAGGTGTCGAGCTTTAATGAATTTGCACTTCAGCTTGTTTTTTTTTTTTTTTTGGACAGACTTGATGACTTCAACACTTGACCTTGAAACCTTGTTTCTTGAAGTATTAAAAACACCTAGAACTACCCAATTACAAGTAGAGTGCGTTTTGTCAAAAGGATTAGCCAATTTACATAAATAAGTGACATATGTTCTTAACAAGTGAACACACATATGTCCTAACAATCTCCTCATTTGGCAATTCGTGACAAAACCACAACAAACAAATGAACATATGAGAGAAGTTATAAATCACTCAACTCATATTCACTTGTTGAATACAATAAAATCTATCCTAACACAAACTCTTGAAAAACTTTGCAAGAAGAGAGTTTATGGCAAGTAGACTTTGACAACTTGTATTTCTGAAACACTTTAAACAAAACTCATCAAGGCATCTTATGTGAAACAGAAATAAATAGATTGCATACAAGTATAAGAATCATGTGTATAAAGATAGAAAAGAAACAACACATGTAGAGAGAGGTGAAAGAAACATACATTCACATATAATGAATATAAGTACAATGTATGTAAAACTGGTCAAATGACCTCATATACAAGATCAATTTATCTATAAAGAATAGAAAAGAAAAGATACATCAAAACCTCACTACATCCCTTAAAATATCAACACTCCCCCTATCAAAAATGTCCTTTACCAACTCTCCCCCTAAGATGACTACTCTCATAACCCAAAACTATTCCCCCTTTTTGTCACGAGTGACAAAGGATAGAGTGTCATGTAGACATCTCATCAGTAGAGCTAGCATCTCCATCATCATCCGAAGCGTCATCGTCATTACCATCATCATCATCCTCAGAGTCAGAAGCCGCTAAAGAAGGTGGTGAAGGAGTAGCCTCAGAAGCAAAACCACCTATGGTCGCCTGCTGTCGTGCAATACGACCAACACGTACATTCACCTGATACAACTCAATGGAGAGTGTATCGAGGCGAGCATCCATGCGCTGCAGCTACGCCATAATGTCTCAAAGAGATACATTACTAGTAGAGGAAGTAGAAGCAGATGTAGAGGGAATAGATCTAGATGTAGCTAAACGGGAGGGAGGAGTGGAATCCGTCTGTCGCGACCTAAACTGAGCCTCACTACGTTTTATGGTAGTGGCATCTATGGCACAGATGTGTGTGAAGTGGTCGGACATAGGAAAAGGGATAAAAAAATGGCGTAAAATCCTCGTGATAGCGGAAGGAAAGATGAGCTTATCACGGGACGCCAAATCTAGATGAACATCTATGATAGAAAGGATGAAATGAGAAGGAAAATCTATAGTAAGATACTCTAGAAGTGATAACAAAAATCGAGCACGAGGCTCAGTTATGGAGTTGTAGTGAGAGAGTGGATGGAGTACAAAGGTCATCACCATGTTTAGAAATCTAGGACCTTTAGCAAAAGGCCTACATCATGTGTACTAATGATCACCCCAATCAGCTGGGCGCTGACAAAAAGCAGAAATGAGCTCTTCTTTGGACATAATCCTTAGACGCTCACAAGAAGGATAGTAAGGAAAATCTATCCTAGGAACCCTAAGCACATCCACAACTAGCTGCGGTGTGACAGGGATGCACATACCTCAAACCCGAGTGAAAAAGAGAGGTACTAAACGATCTATCCCGTGCATGTTGGAGTAAAACTCCTGAATAAGCACGAGAGGATAGGTGACCGGGACATCACACAGTGACTCCCATCTCCTACTGTGAATGACAGAGGGAAGGTTAGTGTCGGCGAAGTCCGCCAAAATGACTTGGCGTTCCGAATGAACACTTCGTCTAGAAAAGTTCTCAGAAAATGCCTTGTGGGCATCTCCATCACGGAACCGAAGATTTAGAGGAGCAGAATCAGAAGAAGAGGAAGCTCCAGAACGCAGAGGGTTCCGAGCCAAAGTGGATTTACGTTTGGGTGCCATAGACACTACTAACGTAAAAAGAATGAGAAAGAGATAAAGAAGGAGACAATAAGAAAAGTCCCAACACAGTTCACATATATCAAATATATTGAACAATGAGTACGTATGCATGGGGAATGCATGAACATGTGACATGCAAAGGAAAAACATCATGGGCTCAGCCCAATCCAATCCTAGCAGCACACAACCATAGAACACACATCTAAATGCATGTAAATACCATTCTAATGCGCATGAAATGCAATGTATGACATTTTGAACACATTCAAGTGAAAACCCAACCCAAAATTTCAAGAAACACTCATTAATTTTGAAAAACCCCAAAAATTTTCAAATACCCCAAAACCTAAGCTTCAAAACATGAAATGCATGAAAAAGGAAGGGAAATGTGATCTTACCAAGTGATTAGAAGTAAGGAATGGCCAAGAATCAAGTGGGTTGGAAGTTTGGAGTGAGAAAATCAAGTTTGGGAGAGGAACCGCCACGGACAGATCGAGAGAGATCGAGAGAAATAAGATCAGAATCGCGATAGGAGCTTAAATAGCCACTTCAGTAAATCTCGACAGCTGAGGTGTCGAGAGGTATCGAGGAAGGTGTCGAGGAAATGGCCGTCGACAGCTGAAGGTGTCGAGAAAGTGTCGAGGAATGAACACCAGAACCAAGAACAGAAGCTCGATCGATCGACAAGGTATCGAGAAGGTATCGAGGAGATAGAAACTTTCTCGATCGATCCACCAGGTGTCGAGGAGGTGTCGAGATTGCGATACGAAAAAGCTTGAGAAGCTAGACAGATAGCTAGGTATTGAGGAGGTATCGAGGAGGTGTCGAGCTTGCTTTTTAAAACAGTTTTTCGAGAAGTGAAAAACACAGACATGAATGCAATCCAACATGAACCTCAACCAATGATCCAATCAACATATTAAGCTCTCAAAATCATCTCTCAACAGAAATTTTAAGCACATGGATCCTCAGAAACACACACACACACACAAAAAGTCTAACCAATTTTATTTTCAAAAACAAGTCAAGACAGTTTAGTAAGCATACATTAGCACATGTAAACACTTGTGATGGCCAAATCACATTGTACCTGCACATGTATCAAGAGTAGCAAAGAATATTGCGTGTTGTGTGAAAAACATCGCAAGATTGCATATGTGTATACATGTTATGACGATCTGAGATATGAGTAAATAACTTTAACTCACACACAATCATAACTGTTTGATGGGGACTATCACCTTCGAGGTACATCCTATAACTTGCACATCTCCTAGAAAACACGCTTGCAATCATATTTAAAGCATTTTTGATCTTTTTGCTTTTTATTTTCTTTGCATATTTTCTTTTAAGCATATCATGCATGGGCATAAAAAGAGAGAAAAGAATTACCCAACATGTTAAGCATAGACATTGCACTTTTGCTATGCCGAAGCATACGGATGTCTATGACACTGCACTTTTGCTATGCCAAAGCATACAGGTGTCTATGACACTGCACTTTTGCTATGCCGAAGCATACAGGTGTCATACATGATGGGCGGGCAACAGTGGTGAGATGGTCATTTATGCCTTTTTCTTAGAATTTTCTAGTCCTACCCGTCAAAAAGAATGATATGAGTGTTAAGTTTTAAGAGATAACTTAATCTTACTCATCACAAACAAGAGCCACAAAGCTCACTTGCTTAGTTGTACATAGAGATGCTCATCTAAGTTACAAAAGATACAAAGTTTAGAAAACTTTGTTTCAATGGCCATCCAAGGTACACAAGTACCAAAGTACACAAAACATACACTGTTTTTGTATTTTCTGATTTTTCAATTTTTTATTTTTATTTTTATATCAAAAACAAGATAAACAAAACAAAAAAAAAAAAAAAAAAAAAAAAAAAAAAAAAAAAAAAAAAAAAAACAAAAAANATAGCAATTTGGTCGAGTATGACCGGCAGCTCCACAATGATGAAAGAGATGCTGCTTCTTTTGTTTAGGCTTTTGAGAGTTTGCCTTCTTAGCCCTAGGGTTTTCAGCATCTTTCTTATCTTACTTAGGGGGTGCTCCTAAGATAGATTTACTCTTGTCTAGGTTCTCATTAGCTAATTTAGTTTTAACCTCAGTGTTCTCAATTTCAGTGTTATTAGCAGGAGAAACAAAAACAGTGTTACTAGTAGAAGCAGTATTAGAGAAAGAAAGATCATACCCTAAGCCTGTTCGATCCGAAGCAGATTTTTGATTGCTGAGCATCTCATCAAGCTTTGCACTTGAAGTCCTCTCCAGTTGAGCTCTGACTTGAAACAGCTCCGCTTCAAGCTTCTTGATCTTCTCAGCCAAGAAGTTGTTCTCAAACCTCAGTGCTCCAATAGTTTGATTTGCCTCATCAAACTTTGTGGACAACTCTTTATGATCAAGTTTCACATCACTGAGCTTCTTGGTGGCCAGCCTATACAAGTTTTCATGCTTCTTAGAGAGCTTGTAAAGCTTTTCATAGGCTGAATGGATATCATCTTGATCATCCATCTTCTCAAATTTGGACTCCACCAGTTCTTCTTCTTCATCCACTTCTTCAACAATCCCTTCAGTAGGATTGACTGTGGCAGTGAAGGCATTTAAGATTCCGTCATCCTCATTGTCGGAGTCATCTTCAGGCTCAGTGTCACTCAAGGATGCAGCAAGTGCCTTACTCTTCCTAATGCTCTTGAGATATGTTGGGCATTCGTGCTTCATGTGACCAAATCCATGACATCCAAAACACTTTGGTCCTGCAGGAACAGTGTACTGACCGCCATCCTTAGCATCCTTCTTCCCTTTGTCTTGGCTCTTAAACTGAGAAGAACTGAATTGTCTGCGATCCTTGTCGAAGTTCCTCCCATTGGCATTCTTCATAAACTTCTTGAACTGCCTTGTAATGTAGGACTTCATCTTGGAATCTTCATCATCAGAAGACTCATCTGTATCACTGCTCTTTGCCTTCAAGGCGACGCTATTGCTTTTACCCGTTTTGCCAATCCTAGATAGTCCTAGCTTGAAGGTCTGCAAGTTTCCAACCAGCTCAATAAAAGGAGTTTTGTCAATATCCTTTCATTCTTCTATTGCCATAATCTTGGCATGGAATCTCTCAGGTAGAGATCTGAGCAGCTTCCTTACAACCTTGTGTTTAGGGATGGTTTTCCCAAGATTGAAAGCTGAGTTCACTATATCCTTGAGCTTGGCATAGGACTCATCAAACGACTCATCCTCCTCCATCTTAATTTCTTCAAAGCTTGTAGTGAGCCTCTGAAGTTTTGAATCTTTGATAGCCTTTGTTCCTTCATAGGTTGTCTGGAGGATGGTCCAAGCCTCCTTAGCAGTTTCAGTTGAGGATATCTTCTTGAACTCCTCATTGGTGACCGCACTGAACAACGCATTCAATGCCCTGCTATTGAAGTTTACCGCCTTGATCTTGACTTCATCCCAATCGGCCGTCGCTTCTTTTGGCTTATTCCAGCCAATCTTCATAGCTTGCCACACCTTTTCATCTAAGGACTGCAAAAAAGCTCTCATGCGCATTTTCCAGTATGCATAGTTAGTCCCATCAAATAAAGGAGGTATGATTAATGACTGTCCTCTATCCATGACAAACAGGGGTCAATGGATCAACACAGCAGAGATTAAACCTAATCAGAGTGTACCTGCTCTGATACCACTTGATAGGCCATAATCTGAATGACCCCTTGTAATTAAACCAATTAATTAATTAGCCAATTTATTAATTAATCAATTTAACATGCAAATACGTGGAAGCACAAACAAATCAGCAATAAACTAATTAAGCAGCGAAAAATAAATAACACGGTGATTTGTTTACGAATGGGGAAAACCCTTGCAGCAAAAACCCCACCGAGTGATTTTCAAGTCACCACTCCCGAAACTCCACTATTATCAAATCAAGTGGTTACAAGTAAAGGAATCCCAAGTACCTTACCAACATACAGTTGAACCCTTACCCCAATACCCAATTGGACTTGATCTGTAATGACAATTTCCACCTTTGATGCATGGCTCCCAAGTACGTGACTAACCAATGTGCGGATCCCAATACGCGACTTCAAACACCAACTAAGGAGGAGACGTTAGCTGCAAAGTTTTTCAGTTCATCCTACACGATAAAGATTAGGAAGATGCTTGGTTACAAAACCCTTTGGTGCAAATACACAACAACTTCTTCAGAGAAGATGAACTAGGTCAAGAACTTCGTCTTTTGATCACAATTTGCTTAAACAAAGATTGCTCAACGCTTTTGCAACTTGTGTCTTATTTGATGGCTCTTAAAACAATACTTTTATATGTTTAGGATTAGAAGAAAAGAAGGTCCAAAAGCATATTCACGGATCCCAAGGAAATTAGATCAGAAAATCTGATTTTGTAATTCTCGACAGATAGCAGGTGTCGAGGTAGCTATCGAGCAGGTGTCGAGCTTTAATGAATTTGCACTTTAGCTTTTTTTTTTTTTTTTTGAACAGACTTGATGACTTCAACACTTGGACCTTGAAACCTTGTTTCCTGAAGTATTAAAAACACCTAAAACTAACCAATTACAAGTAGAGTGCATTTTGTCAAAAGGATTAGCCAATTACATAAATAGGTGACATATGTTCTTAACAAGTGAACACACATATGTCCTAACAGGTTTATAAAATGATTCAGCTAAGATCAAGGTACTGCAAGTTGGAAAGATTCCAGCTGAAAAGGTATATTTCTTCCAAAATTAGCATGATAAAGGGTCAAGGTGTCTTAAGTTAGAGGGAGAAGCAATGAATTTTGGGATTTGGCTCTAATTAAATCATCATGCAGCTCACATCAAATAAGTCAAATATTTCAACTCAATCAAGGAAGGATTAAGTTTACCTCGCAAAGGCCTTGGGGAAAGTACGAGACATTGAGATTGAGAATGATGACTTGGAACCCTTTCTTATATACATCGTTGATTGCGTTCAGTAGGAAGTATTAGCATAACGAAGTCGAAAGTCACCGGAAATATCTTTTATTAGACTGGTCAACATCGTTTTTTTTTTTTTTTTTTTTTTTTTTTTTTTTTTTTTTTTTTGAATCAGTAAGAATTATATCATAAGAGAAAGTCTAGAAGCTAGCAACAAGTTTTACAAAATTGTTTTACACAAGCTGATGTAGTATATTTCTACTGATAGGCAAAAACAAATGATATTAGCAGTAGATTTAAATAAAAAACAATAAATTCTTGTCAAGTCAGTTTATAAAAAATATTGTCATTTATTTTGTAACTCAAATTGTGTGAAAAATATTGTTGCGCACTCAAAACCAAAAGATGATGCAATGTAAAGTGTAAACTCTACCAACTAAAGCATTTGCATTAACTCGTGCAAAAAATCTTATCTATTTTGTTAAGACATATGTGATTCACTTGTTAGGAACATTTGTCACTATTTTATTTAGTTGGCTAATCCTTTGACAAAACGCACTTTACTTGTATTTGGGTAGATCTAGGATGTATTTAATACTTCAAGGAACAAGAGTTTAAGTCTAGTATTGAAGCCATGCAAATCTGTCCAAAAAACAAGTGAAGAAGTGCTTATTTTTTAAAGCTCGATAGCTGCTCGACACCTCTCAACAGCTAGGCTATCTGTCGAGCTTCTTAAGATGTTTCTTATCACAATCTCGATAGCTTCTTGACAGCTCATCGATCGATCGAGCAAAGTTTTGTTCCCTCAATAGCTCTCAATAGCTCGCAACAGATAGGCTCAACACCTCCTCGACACCTCTAGATCGATCAAGAATTACTGAGGTTACTGAAATTCAGATTTTCGAATCTGATTTTTGGCCCATGCTGAAATGTATGTATAGGGTTTCTTTTCTCACAACCCTAGACCTATAATTTTAGAGGCAGTCACGTAAGAGATATACGAGGAGAACATATGCAAAACGTGACCGATGCCTTATTCTCTCTGAAAGAAGCTACTGCGTCTCTGTGCTTTAGGGTTTTGTAACCAAGTGCTTCTTAATATTCATTGTTGATGAAGTGAAGAACTTTGTAGCCAACAATCTTCTTCTAGTTGGTGATTAAGTCGCATACTGGGATCTGCACAATTGGTTAGTCACGTACTGGGATTTGTGCATCAAAAGGTGGCGTTCATATATTGAAAAGTTCAGAGGTTCTGAAGCGGTAGAAGGTTCCTACTGTAAGTTCATCTACGGGGATTATAGAGTCTAAGGACAAAGGTTTTGTACTAGATCTGAAACTTCTCTTTACTATATTGGATTGCTTTTTGGGAAGGTTTCCCCCCAGGTTTTTTTACTGTGAAACTAGTTTGTTTCATTGGTTTTCCTGAGTCATTATATCTTGTCTCATTGGTTTTACTGTGAAACTTCTCTTTACTATAGTGGATTGCTTTTTGGAAAGGTTTCCCCCTAGGTTTTTTTACTATGAAACTAGTTTGTTTCGTTAGTTTTCCTGAATCATCATATCTTGTCTTATTTACTTTTTCTCTGCATTCATTATTGACATGATATTGATGTTTATTTGTTTTAACAAGTTTTATTCATAATAAATCTAATTAACAACTTGGATTTAAAACTTGTTAATTATATCAACTGGAGGCCTAAATTTCTCAATAAGTGGTATCAAAGCAGGTACACTCTGATTGGATTAATTTCCTGAGTGTGATCCTTGACCTCCTGTTGTCATAGATCATGGACAATCTCTTTTGATTCCTCCTTTATTTGATGGAACTAATTATGCGTACTGAAAAGTTCATTTGAAAGTTTTTTTGCAGGCTCTAGGTGAATAGTTATGGCAAGCTGTTGAAGTTGGCTGGATTAAGCCAAAGGAAGTGCTGGTGGATTGTGATGATGCAATAATCAAAGCGGTAAATTTCAATAGTAGGGCCTTAAATGATTTGTTTTGTGGGGTGACCGATGAGGAATTCAAGAAAATATCATCCATAGAAGTTGCCAAGGAAGCATGAACTATTCTTGAGATCACCTATGAAGGTACCAAGGCAGTAAAGACAGTGAAGCTTCAAAGACTCACTATTAGTTTTGAAGAAATAAGGATGGAGGAGGATGAGACCTTTGATGAGTTTTATGCTAAACTCAAGGATATTGTGAATTTTGCTTTCAATCTTGGAGAATCTATTGCAAAATCCAAAATTGTTACAAAGATTCTTAGGTCCTTACCTGAAAGATTCCATGCCAAGATCACTGCCATTGAAGAAGTGAAGGACATTGATCAAATTCCTTTGACTGAACTTGTAGGGAACCTTCAAACCTATGAGATGGGATTAGGTTTAATGAGAAAAGGTGGAAAGAGTAAAAACTTGGCTCTTAAGGGTATAGAGGAAGAGATTGAGGACTCTGAAGATAAAGGTGAAAGTGAAGATGAAGATGAAGATAAGGATGAGGATCTAACCTTCATAACTAATGAGATTATCAAACTTCTTCAATTTAGGAAAAAGGATAAGGGCAAACCTCCTAGGAAATCTAAATTCTCTAGGAAGGGCAAGAATGAGAAACCCCTCATCCAATGCCATAAGTGTAAAAGTTTTGGTCATATGAAGATATAGTGTCTAAACTACCTCTTGAAGGAAAAGACTAAGGAGTTAAAAGATAAAGGGTTGATTGCTACTTGGAGTGATACTGAGAATAACTCTTCTGATAAGTATGCGGATGAATGTAGTCACATTATGGCCTTTGCTGCCTCAACCGATAAGGTGATTGTGGAGAGTGCTAGTGACAGTGAGGATTCTTCTGATGATGAAGTACCCAAGAAGTTGACCATTCAAGAAGCCTATGGTAAGCTATGCATTGAATTCATAAAATCTGAAAAGACTTCTCATCTTTGTAGAAAAGAGATTAATGAGGTAAAAACTGAAAAAAATGATCTATTAGTCAAATTAGATGAGACTACAAGGTTGGTTGAGACTCTTGTTGTGGAGAACACCTCATTAGAAGAGAAGGTCAAGAATCTCGAGGTAGAGCTTAGTCAAGTTAGAACTAAAATAGAGAGGATGTCTAGTGCAAAGCTTGAAGAGGTATTAAGTGCTCAAAAGCCTAGTTCTGAAAAGACTGGCTTAGGATATGCTATTTCCTCCGGCCCCTCCTTTTCCACGGCTTTTGGATCAAAGACTGTTTTTGTACTTCAATCCGAGAAAGGTGTTAAAGGTATGAAATCCAAAACTGTTTTGGCTAATTCTAAATCCTTTGTTAGACCTCATGTTTGTTACCATTGTGGTGTTTTTGGACACATTTCTCATAATTGCTTTAAGTTGTATCCTCATAAGCAATTGTCCAAACGGTCATAGGTTTCCTCTCAAGGACCCACACCTTTGTTTGAAGAGTTATTAAAATTTTTGAACTTTTAAACTCAATTTCAGGAGAATTCTAATTCTTCTATGTCCTTTAGTAGACATACTAGGACACGTGCCTTTTCATCTTCACGGCCAACAGCTCGTACTATGTGGGTAAGAAAGGAGCCTAAGACTTAATTGTCTTTTCAGTTTGTCCTCTATTTTAATTCTTTCTATATAAAGTAGGACTCTCTTTACTTGATTTCTTATTTGTTTTTGGAATCATGCTTTCATGCATCTGCACCCTTCTATCACGCCTTCATGCATATGCATCTTTCTTTCATGCATTCATGTTGTTTGTTTGTTTGTTTTTGTTTGGTTGTTTAGTTTTATTTTGTTTTGTTTTCAAAATAAATTAAAAAAATTGAAAAATACAAAAATAGTGTGTGTTTTGTGTACACTGGTACTTGTGTACCTTGGATGGCCATTGAAACAAAGTTTTCTAAACTTTGTATCTTTTGTAGCTTAGATGAGCATCTCTATGCACAACTAAGCAAGTGAGCTTTGTGGCTCTTGTTTGTGATGAGTATGATTAAGTAATCTCTTGTACTTAACATTCGTATCACTCTTTTTGACGAAAAGGACTAGAAAATCCTAAGAGAAAGGCATAAATAACAATTTCACCACTGTTGCCTGCCAATCATGAATGATATCTATATGCTTCGACATAGCAAAAGTGCAATGTCAATGACATTTGTGTGCTTCGGCATAGCAAAATTGAAATGTCAAATATCATTGGGTATTTCTTTTCTCTCTTATATGCCTATGCATGATTTGCTTTAAAGAAAAATATACAAAGAAAAAAAAAAAGCAAAAAAATCAAAATGCTTTAAATATGATTGCAAGCGTGTATTATAGGAGATGTGAGAGTTATAGGATTTATCTCGAAGGTGATAGTTTCCATCAAACAATTATGATTGTGTGTGAGTGAAAGTGATTTCCTCATATCTCAAATCGTCATAACATGTATATACTTATGCAATCTTACGATGTTTTTCACACACAACACGCAATATTCTTTGTTACTTTTGATACATGTGCAGGTACAACATGATTTGGCCATCATAAGGTTTTACATGTGTTAATGTATGCTCACTAAACTGTCTTAACTTGTTTTTGAAATATAAAATTGGTTAGATTTGTTTAGTGTGTGTATGTGTGTTTTGGATCTATTTCTTGTGCCCCCTTGATCATTCTTGATCATTTCTATGTCTCTCGGGTGAAGCTTTCAAGCTTCTTTTACCCTTTGTCAATCATGACAAAAAGGGGGAGAATTTGTGGAGGATATGCGGTTTCTTTTTAAGATTCTACATGTTAGGGGGAGAAATACATGCCTCTATAAGGGGGAGATGTGTTTCTTCTTGTTAGGGGGAATACTTACTTTCTTTTTCTTGTACACCGGTCTTGTGACCATGTTTATATACATTGTGCTTATCTTTGATATATATATATATATATATGATGTATGTCTTCTTCACCTACCTTTACATGTGTTGTTTCTTTTATATCTCCTACATATGTTTCTTATTACGTGTATGCAATCTATTATTTCTGTTTCACACAAAGATGCCTTGATGAGTTTTGTTTAAAGTATTTCAGAAATACAGATTGTCAAAGTCTACTTGCCACGAACTCTCTTCTTGCAAAATTTTTCAAGAGTTTGTGTTAGGATAGATTTTATTGTATTCAACAAGTGAGTATGAGTTGAGTGTTTTATGACTTCCCTCATATGTTCATTTGTTTGTTGTGGTTTTGTCACGGATTGCCAAAGGGAGAGATTGTTAGGACATATGTGATTCACTTATTAGGAACATATATCACTATTTTATGTAGTTGGCTAATCTTTTGACAAAACGCATTTTACTTGTATTTGGGTAGATTTAGGATGCATTTAATACTTCAAGGAACAAGAGTTTAAGTCTAGTATTGAAGCCATGCAAATCTGTCCAAGAAATAAGTGAAGAAGTGCTGATTTTTTAAAGCTTGATAGCTACTCAACACCTCTCGACAGCTAGGCTATCTGTCGAGCTTCTTAAGATGTTTCTTATCACAATCTCAATAGCTTCTCGACAGCTAGTCGATCGATCGAGCAAAGTTCTATTCCCTCGATAGCTCCTTGATACCTCTCGATAGCTCCTTGGGTCTAATTTAAAATTCTGCAGAAATTACTTTACTACAATTTTCGATCAGTCAAGCCTATTCTTCAATCAGTTGAGCTACACTAAATTTCAATTCTTTTTCCTACAGCTTCAATGATCTTGAGACTTTACTTGAATCACCTTAAGCAATGTCTAACACATATTCTAGACATGTTTTTGTTTACGGTTTGCGAACATAAACAAATTAGGAATCTAAACATTTAATCTTAAATCTTTAGAACCTAACAAAATTATAGGAAGATTATATTTCCAAACTTAATTAAAGTTATTTTTACACTGTATTCTTCTCTCACATGCTTTTCTCTCTTTTTTTTCTTTTTTTTTTCTTCTTTTTTTTAGGCTTCAATTCATTGATCTAAAAGGCAGAAGAACTATCCTTATTAAAACAAAAAGACCCTGGTAGACTATCCTTATTAAAACAAAAGACGCGTTGGAGTATAAAGGAAACTTAGCAGCCTCATGGGCAGCAAAGTTGCACGACCTCCATCCTAACGCAAACGAAGAGCAAGAAGTGAAATTTAGGCTAGCCCTTTATAGTTTGGGACACATGAATTATGTCTCAAGGGACCGAGGGATATTTTCATCAGTTAAAAAAAATAGTTTCTATGTGTGCCAATCATTGTGGGCTATGTGTTTATTTTTATTTAAAGTAAAATAGTTTAGTCAAATCGAGTACCATGTCAACACTCCATTAAACCACGTAGTATATAAAGTTATAAACTAACTGACATAGACAGAAAGATGAAAAATATAATATTTTGCAAAGTTCAAAGACAAAAAACAAAGACTTTTGAAAGTTTAGGATGAAAAACAATTTTTTGTAAAATTTTAAAGATGAAAATTATATTTTATGCTATTTGAAAATATGTTACACAATCAAAACTTATCATCTTAATATATTGTGAAAAAACTTGGTGTCGCTAACAAATCCTATCATAATTATGATTGATGAATAAAATACACAAAAGAAAAGAAAAATTCCTTTAACCTATCAGATTTCAGCTCTTGCACCCATCTTTGTTTAATCACTGATGTTTCCCTCTAAAGTCCAAACCACTGGTTTTGTTCGTTCATGGTTTTGGTCCCATGCCTTTTTTTTTTTTTAATCTTTTTCTATTCAACCCTTGCCGTGTCTATCGCCATTGTTCACGGTTGTTAATTAAAAGTCAAGATGGGGGGAGTAATAATGGAGTATACATGTGTTTCACAGGCCATTGTATCATTATTACCAACGTGTTTTGTTGCCAAAACTTTCCAAGTCTTCGACCAAACACAAACAGTACTGACAATTTATAATGTCTTAAAGTCATATATTGCCGAGTGTAAAGAATCTAGGCACTAATAATGAATTAATCAATTATCACAACGATATATAGCTATTTTATCCGAAGCCTTCAAATCTGTATATTGGATTGTTTCTATGAAAATGGTCGATCATCTCGTGTCACTATCAACGTAAATAAGGGAACATAGACTTCAAAGTCATCCGTGATTGTAATTCGTGTCACTATGACTTTATTAATGGTGATGAAAGCAAATTAGATAGCCATGGGACCATGACAGATTCCTAGCTAGCTTAAGAAATTAGTGCAGCATGGATTCAACAATATTATCAAAACAGTTGACCCTTTGTGCCTTGCTTTAGTAGCTAAAGAGAAGAGGTGCAAAATACGATATACGTCTTTACTGTCTTAGGTTCAATTATTCAAAATAATGATTGAATCATTTCAGTAAATTTTTTACTTGCAGAATTACTGAAATGGTTTCAAATCCTTTTACCACCACACCAAACAGACTCCCACTCCAACTCCAAATCCCTTTTACACAGTGGCGGCTCCGAAATTTTCTTTTTAGAGGAGTCAATAAAAAAAACATAAATTATACAAAATTTAAAAGAAAAGAGAACAAGAATATATCGATATAAAAAATAAAATAAAAAACAAACAAAAACAAAAACTGAAAGTTTTACAATTATTTTCTACAATATTTTATATTTTAAAATCGTTGCATAATATTTTTATTATCAATGTTACGAATTACATCTCTTTCAATGTATATTGTCAAGCAATTATTCATTCATTGACATCTCATTTGATTGATTTATTTCAAAATTTGTTAATATCTAAATGAGTTTTTCTAAGGTTTAAGATTAACAAATTTCTACTTTTGTTGTTGGACTCATTTAATTTTTTTTCCCAAACATTAGATCAAATTGGTATTTTATTGGGCTTATTTTTTGTGTTTAAAAATGCTAGGATATGGTTATGTGAAAATGTTATTGACATAGTACTTTTTTCAATTCTCTGTAAGTAATAAATCTCAAGGCCAAACCACTAGTCTTGTATCTTCCCTGAGGGTAGCACAAATATAGACTAGAATCGAGGCCTCAATTATTTATATAAGTATAAATTATTAGCAATAACTAGAAAAAAGTAAGAAGACGAAAGTTACTGGAAATTGTTTTCAAGATTTTTAATAGAATATACACCATTTTTTTTTTTTTTTAAGTTAAGATTTTTAATAGGTTAAACACCATTTTTAAAAAAATAAAAAGTGACGTTAAATTGTTTTTATCTTTTGCAATTATGAGTGGGCAACAAAAATAAGTATTTGTTGCGAATACTTTCCTAGTCTTCCACCAAACACATACACTGGCTACGGTTTAAATTGAAAATAAGTATTGCGCGTCTTATGATGTGCTTTCATCATTAGATATGTTATAAATATATTAAAATAATTAACACAGTTTCCTCTAGGGTCTAAGTACAATCCATTACCTAAGTTCAAATAGATCTTTTTTTTATAAAGAATTTCTCAAATTAAAACTGTAGGGTCAGTTTTTGCGGCCCAAGCCCAAGGAGGTATGGATTTGGAACCCTCTGAGCCCAAAACAATAAATTTTGTAGAGAGTGGGCGAAAGGGCTAGGCAAATAATGAAAATGACAGTATTAAACAGCAACACTAATGAGAGAAGTTGAATTAATGTGCTCTCTGACTAATATGAGTACTCTGTCCGAAGAGATGTTTTTCATTGATAATCAAGGGTTACAATTTCTGGAGCTACAACCATCTGATGTGCCCTTTCTCTCTCCTGTTTTCCGATCCCCCTCTATCAGAGGTACACTTCCCTTATATAGCATTGCCTTCTTACATCTCCTCCGTCCATTTGTTCATCATCCAGGCACCCACTTGAGTACATGTCCCATCACCCCACTTTTAGCCTTATGTGAGTGGCGGTAGCTGAGAAAGCACTGTTCAGGGGTCCTATCCACATAAATGCGGCCAGGAAG